>NC_048579.1:22387565-22545065 GCF_013265735.2 Oncorhynchus mykiss
TGTTACATAAACACATATGCTTTTAGACACCCCCCTGAACTGAAATAGAATGTCACAGAATCCGCAAACAAAGTTATCCGATCGAGTGTATTTAGTAGTAATACACATTATTTGACCTTTCCATCTGATCAACTATCTATAAACTCCTTTCAACCCAGGGGAAGAACTTCTCCCTCTCTGCCTCTCTCTGTCAGTTGACAGGTCACGTCCCCACCTCTGTAACGGCTTCCCTTGCTTTGGCAGGAAGTTGCAGCGAGCTTCGACTCCCAACGGTCGATGGATCAATAACCAGACTCTATTAATAGATCGGCCATCGGTATGGAACAACGCCGTGTCGACCCAACCGCAACCGCTGGGCTTAGTTTGATGAGGTCATGACCGTGAGAGGACCGTGAAGTCACTGTTGGTGGTAATAAGCACCGTTTACCAAGGCAACAGCAGGGTTGGAAATAGATCTGAATTGCTCAGGGATATGACCTGTCCTGTCCTGTGCTGTGCTCCGAGGGAAGATGGTGAACGGGTGAACGGGGGAAACTCCACTGAACAAAACTATAAACGTAACCTGTAAAGTGTTGGTCCCATGTTTTACGAGCTGAAATAAAAGATCCCAGAAATTTTCCAAATGCACAAAAAGCTTATTTGTCTCAAATTTGCTGCACAAATTTGTTTACAACACTGTTAGTGAGCATTTCTCCTTAGCCAATGAAATCCATCCACCTGACAGGTGTGGCATATCAAGATGCTGATTAAACGTCATGATCATTACACAGCTGCACCTTGTGCTGGGGACAATAAAAGGACACTCTAAAATGTGCAGTTTTGTCACACAACACAATGCCACAGATGTCTCAATTTTTGAGTGAGCGTACAATTGGCATGCTGACTGCTGGAATGTCCACCAGAGCTGTTGCCAGAGCATTTCATGTTAATTTATCTACCATAATCCGCCTCTAACATTGTTTTAGAGAATTTGGCAGTATGTCCAACCGGACTCACAACCTGTGACGTGTATGACGTTGTGTATGACGTTGTGTGGGTGAGTGGTTTGCTGATGTCAATGTTGTGAACAGAGTTCCCCATGGTGGGGTTATGGTATGGGCTGGCATAAGCTACGGACAATGAAGACAACTGCATTTTATCAATGCCAATTTGAATGCACAGAGATACCGTGAGGAGATCCTGAGGCCCATTATCGTGCCATTCACCTGCAGCCATCACCCCATGTTTCAGTATTATAATTCAGAGCCCCATGTAAGGATCTGTACACAATTCTAAGAAGCTGAAAATGTACTAGTTCTTCTATGGCCTGCATACTCACCAGACATGTCAACCATTGAGCATGTTTGGGATGCTCTGGATCAACATGCACGACAGTGTGTTCCAGTTCCTGCCAATATCCAGAAACTTCGCACAGCCACAGTCATCAACTCTATGCAAAAGAGATGTGTTGCACTGCATTTGGCAAATGGTGGTCACACTAGATACGGACTGGTTTTCTAATCCACGTCACTTCCCTTTTTTTTAAGGGTATCTGTGACCAACAGATGCATATCTGTATTCCCAGTAGTAAAATCCATAGATTACGGCCTAATGAATGTATTTCAATTGACTGATTTACTTATATGAACTGTAACTCAGAATAGGTTCTTGTGATAGGGCAACAAGGTCCGTGTTAACATGTGCTGTGTCATCAGGTACAGTGGTAGGATCAGAGGTGAGACAGAGGTGAACTGTGTATTTCAACAGAGACCAACATACTGTAGGAATCCAGCGCCAAGTGTTTACACACTGTAGCAAAGTTTGATTTATTCAGAAAGGAAATGAATCACTGGTAGGTTATCAAAGTCAAAACAGAGGGTAAATAAAAGTTCAACTGACAGTCAAACATTACATCCAAAGACCTAAACCATCAAAGGACTATTCCTATTTGAACAGCACTTACGTAGTTGGCGTGCAGGACCGTGAAGAACTCAGGGTGGGTGATGAACTTAACGGCGGGGCACTGGAGGAGCAGGGTGATCTTCTGGTTGCTGACAGGGGATGAGGGGCCCTCTCTCCTTGGCTCTGCACACAAAAGTAGGCAATGCTTGTCTAAATATTGAATAATATATGTACAATATGCATGTATTACATTGATCATGTTAATACCATATTAACGCCATGGTGGTCGAGCATGAAGCTTGCAATGGGTCATGGGTCTGATTTGAATGGAGCCACTCATACGAAAAGGTATGCATACACTATTGTAAGCGTCAACTAAATGGCATATTCCATGATGGTTTAGGTAGAGGAGTGAGATACACACCAATGGCCTGTGGTGGAGAGTCTGTTTCCGTTTCCGTGCTGACACTTCTCTCCAACCTCCGTCCACCACACTCATCCTCCGTCGCCATGGTCCTCTGGATGTTCTGGTACCTGGAAAGGAACAGGGAGTGACATCACTGTACGTCAGTGCACCGACGAGGCGCCTTATTGCGTCGAGGCGCTTTCACGGTCAACTCTGTTGACTTGATCTGCTACTGTACACACTCGAGCAGTAAAAGTAGAAATGAATCTATACAGTACTGCAGCTTGGCACCTTTTTGTCACTGATAAACTAAACTGTATACTTTCAAGATGCAACCCAGGTCAAAGACGGCATCCACCATTCTTAAAGCTGTAATCCATAGCAGTGGAACTGCCAGGTCCGTTTGCGATATAACTGGGTCATTTCTCATCTCTTATTCTTCATTTATTGGCCAGTGGGTGTCCCTTGTGGCATAAAATTAGGTCAGTGTGTGGAACCAGAAATGAGTTTATTTCTGAAGGTGTGTGTTCTGAATCTAATGTGGGCAAATCACTCTGGAGCATGAAAGACATGGGGGCCCTCAGCGACTGGGAGCCAAATGACTTCATTGCATCTTTACAGATTTAAATATGTGTGTGTGTGTGTGTGTGTGTGTGTGGGGGGGGGGGGGGGGTGATTGTGTTTGTGAGGTATAGAAAAACAGAGAATGAAAAAGCGATTGTCAAATGGGAATTTAGGATGCAAGCCCAGACATGTCCACTAGATGGTAGCACTGCACAAACATAAAAGTAAACTGACGGCTTACCACAGAGGGGATATCGCATGAAAAGTAGTTACAGAGCACAATCCAACTGGTCATCACATCGTATGACTAAGGCAAGGCAGCCTAAGAGATATTCAATCATGCATGATCCATTCGGACCATTTTATGCACTGAAGTAGATCCCCCTCTCTGCTCTCGTCCTCTCATCCCCCCCTTTTCTATCCCCCTTTCTTTATTACACTCCCTGTCTCCTCTCTCCATTCCCCTCATCCCCCCTTCTCCGGTGCTTCAGGATGCCCATGGCCAGGAAGAACGTGTACAAACACTAATCTGTTCCCTGTGCTGTGGGCTTACTAAATAGAACATGAAATGTCTTGGCACTTATTTATTTACCTATTTTAACATTGCAGTTGGGGGAGCGGCCAGTTGTGAGTGAATGTATCGATGTCCTCCATGTGCTTGTGTATGCTGGACTGATGCTTTTCAATGTGCATGATGATGAATGAGCATGTGTACGGTGATGCCAAAGGGAAGGACATTAAAGTTCTATTCCGTTCTATTCTCTCAACCCCAGACAAGACCACGAACCACCCACACAACCCAGAAAGTGAGGCATCACAATATACCCTTCTCCCTCCTCCTCCTCTACCACCCTCTCTCAACCCCCTTCCCTCCTCCTCTCACCTCATCCCCTCTTTCTCCCAACCTCACCTCCTGTTGAGCTGCTCCATCTGCTGGGTGGAGCTGGAGCGCTGGATGCCGTTACACTTGGAGGCGGCGTGCGTGGGCCTCCGCCAGGTGGTGGTGCGGTTCACATGGTCCACGTAGAAGACACGTCCGTGGCTGTCGATGCGCGCCTCCCAGTCTGCACACACACACAGGAAGTACAGCGAGAGGGAGGGGGACACAGAGAGGGAGATGTGATTGTAATACGACACCCAATTAAGAATGACAGAAAAAGAAAGGAGAGGAATTGAAGGGAAAGGAAGTTGAAAGGGGTTTGATTAAGAGACCGAGTAGTAGCAAAAGGGAAAGCTGGAGACAGGAAAGAGGAGTAAGGATGGAATGGGAGGTTTGCTTTGGGAGATGATTGAAGCTGACAAGGGGTTATTGTCTGCTGTGGTCAGCTGGCTTTGGGATCAAAGTAATCTCATGGAGGTCGATATTGTATTAAGCAACTAGCTATATGCTTCCCACCCCACGACATTCAGAAAGGTTGCTAACATCAGACAGGAGTTGGACGCCTAAAGGTGCACGCACAGTACATCCCCTGCATGAATGGACCCTCAGTAAATGGTAAACACATGAGCTTAAGTCATTAACTACGTCCCAAATTGCACCCTATTCCCTATATAGTGCACTACTTTTGACAAGAGTCCTATGGGCCCAGGTAAAAAGTAGTGCACTATATAGGGAATAGGGTTCCATTTGGAATGCAGCCCGTGTCAGCTTTGGCAGTCCCTATAGGAATTACACATACATACTGTACATCCACAGCAACAGAGGACCCTTGCCCACAGATTTACACATTAATAGTGAAGGTGACCGAGAGCCAAAGTGACACTTCACCAGCGTGCCTGATGACACATACTGGCAACCATGAAGTGAAAATACAAGGGATCCTTCCTGACTTCTTAAAAATATGATTGAGATCCTGTGTTTAAAACTTGGAAGTGCTTCTAAATGGCATCTGTTGTTTGTGAGACAGGGCTGATGACTAGCTATGATGCCATTAATGAGGTCTACAGTTGTAGCCAAGGACCAGCACGTAAAGTAATCTCCCAAAACCACTTAAGCTTCCGTCCCAACACATCCATTTAGCCTGCTGTACATCTTTCTCCTTTCTGTCATTCCCTTTCCCTGTCTTTCCTCTCTCTCTTCTTGAAACCTTCAGGGTGTTCCGAAGCTGGGCCTCACCCCGGCCAAATCTCTTTCCCTTCTCCTCCCTCTGTTTAATCATCATCTGTCTCTCTGTAGCAGGGCACGGCAGTGGGCGGGGCACGGCAGTGGGCGGGGCACAGCAGTGGGCGGGGCACAGCAGTGTGTGGGGAATCATGGTGATGGGATTCACTCTGGGATTAGAAACCTGCTGGCTTTCACAACATATGGCACGGAGTGAGGGAGAGAGAGAGAGAGATCATCTCATCTGACACCCACCCACCCAGGAAGTGGATTATAACCCACTAAATGCACAGCAGTACAGCCTGCTAGTCGAAGCAGCAGAAAATATCCTCACCCCAAAATCAAGGCAAAGGTATTGAAATGGAACGTATCGCTCATGAGACGATGTTGCATCAGTTGTATACTACTGTATTCAGACTGGCAGAATCATGGGTAGTATAGTCAGTGCTGTGGCAAGCAGACAGGGAGACAAACAGAGAAACATGCATACAGGATATTATTACTGTGGAGGGAGTTACTTTGAGTCAGCGTGGAGAGATGTGGGTATTATCACTGCACTGCAGAGTAGAGCTGAATATTCAAGCCTATTCGGGGATGTGGATGTGTCTACTTGAGGCTGTAAGGTGCTTACGTTAGATATGAGGGCTTTGGGAGATGCACGATTGAGAGGCAGTTACTGTCAGAGATAGTCTGTAGTTTGGTACTGTTTTGAAGAATGTGTGTGTGTGTGTGTGTGTGTGCGCACATTCACGTGTCCTAAATACTAACACAGTATGTCTGTGAGCTGTGAGCATATAAACAACATCTCCTGATAGAAATATACCTCCTAGCAGCAGCTCTTCTCCATCCCTGCTCTGCTTATTCTAATGAGCTGGAATAGAGCCCCTCTTGGTGCAGCAGCACTATATTTGTGGCTGTCAGATCTCTCCCCGGTAACTCTCCACTGATTTGGTTTTTGGAGGCTATTTTTAGCCATTTCATAGTAAAAACCAAAGCTCAGCAGGGCTTCTGCTGGTGTGACATTGCACCAAATTCCAATATCAACACAGAGAAAGACCAACCGAAAAACAGGATGAATTCTCTGCTCACAGGGGAAGAGAAACTTGAGTAAACAAAATAAAAAATGAAAAGCAATGTAAAAAGAAAGAGTGAAATATTTCATCGTATTTTTTTCTTTTGTGAATACTTTCCATTTTGCTGCAATTTAACTTACAGAAGAGTTCACAAGGAACCATCTATGTTAGACATTTTCCAGAGCCAGTCACATTAATCTCTTCTCTAGGGTTCATGGAACTTGTAGTCCAACAGACCTTAGTGTGAGGCGAACCCAACAGCCTCCACTAGTATCAGACGCCCTGCTGATATAAATATAGACTGCCTCTCCCGCTCTGCCTCTCTAGGGCCTGTCACTATAGAAACGGTGGTGGCGAGGGCTGTGGTGCCTGATGTGTGAGATGGTTAGATGTACAGCACCCCAGGATGCCACACAGTAGCATATACTGTAGTACCACCTAGAAACCCAATCTGGCAAAACCTTGGACATAAAACACGCCAGGTCTCATGACCTCAGTGGGACCAGGGCGACCAGAAATGACTGTTCTAGATGGTCAAATCACCATGGCGTGAATGGTCGTACAGAAAACATCAAGGATGGATCAATGTACTGATAGACAGAGAGATGGATAGGTACCACCAGAGTGGTGTGTCCCTCGCCATTGGAGAGATGTTAAGAGAAATGGCTACATGCACATCGATGAATGCGACACACATATCCAAGCCCCCGGGCGCGTGCACACACAGACACACGACTCCGGGGTAAGAGTAAGGGTGGTGAATGATGTTGGAAGTCTTACTTGGAGGCAACGGTTCATCAACAGTTGGGTAATGGTGGGTGTCAGGTCGCAAAGCAGGAGGATGACCGCATGGCAAGTAACTATCTCCTATATAGACATGGGAGGAGAAACACAGGGGAAGCTGTGAGCTAACAGAGGTGGGAAATGGAGGTTGGTGAACGTAGACATGTATCCCATATATCAGCTCACATCGGATATATGTCAGGGGATGAGAAATTGGAGGAGAAAATGCAGTTTCAGTGTTATTGAGAGATTTTGTTGCCAGGTTGGAGACCTGCTTTCGCCGAGTTGACCCCAGCTAAATAAATCAGGAGGTAGAAAAGTAAATACCCGTGCAGAATGGATGCCACTGAAACTTAATGATGGCGCATGGTATTTCTAGGGCACTCTACCCAGCCTAGAGGGACCACAAAGTAAACACCACCTTACAGTGCCCAGAGAGAGTGAGCGAAAGAGAGAGAGAGTCAGGGATTGAGATAGAGAGACACATTGTGGGGGTGGTGTGGGCGTGACTTTTTTCAGTTCAGAAAGTGCAGTGTGTGTGGCTGCTACTGTATGGCCCTATAAAGTCTGTTTTATTTCTGATTCCTGATTTATCTCCCTTTGGTTTTTCCAGGTTAAATATTTTACTCTCAAAATCATACACATTTTTTTTTGTAATGTTATTTATTTTTATTTACCCCTTTTTTCTCCCCAATTTAGTGGGGAGAACATTTGGTAGTAACAGTCTTGTCTCATCGCTACAACTCTCGTACGGACTCGGGAGAGGCGAAGGTCGAGAGCCGTGTGTCCTCCGACACGACCCAACCAAGCCGCACTGCTTCTTGAAACAATGCCCGCTTAACCCGGAAGCCAGCCACACCAATGTGTCTGAGGAAACACCGTACACCTGGCAACCGTGTCACTGTGCATGCGCCCGGCCCGCCACAGGAGTCGCTAGAGACCACTGCACCACTTGGAGTCGCTAGAGACCACTGCACCACTTGGAGTCGCTAGAGACCACTGCACCACTTGGAGTCGCTAGAGACCACTGCACCACTTGGAGTCGCTAGAGACCACTGCACCACTTGGAGTCGCTAGAGACCACTGCACCACTAGGGAGGCCTCAAAATCATACGTTTTTAATAGAAAAACAACAACATTTTAGGTTCTAAGTTTACAACTATGTTTAAACCACATCAGGAGAACCTTTAACGGGTTACTCTTTAATGCAAGTGCGCACCAGGAAGAGACCGCTGTTTGGTTAAGCGGTGTTCCTGTAGTGCTCATGTGATTGCAGAGTTTGCTAAATAAATGTCCACTGGATTGCTGCAAATAATCATGTTATCATTTGGCTAGGTAGGCATAGGATACTTTGTAGTTACTATTTAATTGAGAAGGCTTTTGGGAAAGCCTTTCCATCTTTACGAGAAGAAGGTTGTCATTAGCATCATACCGCTAACGGCTACACAAAGTGTCAAATCAAATCAAATTTGTCACATACACATGGTTAGCAGATGTTAATGCGAGTGTATGCTTGTATTAACATCTTGTATTAACTTATTATTATTATTACTATTATGTATTAGCTTGTATTAACATCTGCTAACCATGTGTATGTGACTAAATAAATGCACACAGACAGCTGCATTCTTGCGCCGTTTCAAAAAAACTGCATACAAATACGCATTTTGTTCCTGTCTTATGATTCACTTGGGCAAATGAATGCATTTTATATTACGTTGAAAATATCTAGTTGATTTCATATTAAGTTCACTACATTTTTGAATAGTCTTCAATTCCATTTTAATGTTTTGGATTCCGTGATTCTGTCCTCATTCTCTGCAACGGGGATTCTATAAGGCCCTGATACTGTTCCGTGTGTGTCTAGCTATTGTACTGTGTCTGTGTGTGTGTTATTGCACAGAGTGGGCGCTGCTATTTAGAATGTCAGGTAAATGGCAGCGGAAGCTCCCAGTGCTGTACACTAACAGGAGTGACTGTTAGCGTGGAGAATCAGTAGGGACTGACTTGGTTCTGCTTGGCCGGGTTAGTACAGTAGTGACTGTTAGCGTGGTGGATCAGTGGGGACTGACTTGGTTCTGCTTGGCCGGGTTAGTACAGTAGTGACTGTGAGCGTGGTGGATCAGTAGGGACTGACTTGGTTCTGCTTGGCCGGGTTAGTACAGTAGTGACTGTGAGCGTGGTGGATCAGTAGGGACTGACTTGGTTCTGCTTGGCCGGGTTAGTACAGTAGTGACTGTGAGCGTGGTGGATCAGTGGGGACTGACTTGGTTCTGCTTGGCCGGGTTAGTACAGTAGTGACTGTTAGCGTGGTGGATCAGTGGGGACTGACTTGGTTCTGCTTGGCCGGGTTAGTACAGTAGTGACTGTGAGCGTGGTGGATCAGTGGGGACTGACTTGGTTCTGCTTGGCCGGGTTAGTACAGTAGTGACTGTGAGCGTGGTGGATCAGTAGGGACTGACTTGGTTCTGCTTGGCCGGGTTAGTACAGTAGTGACTGTGAGCGTGGTGGATCAGTAGGGACTGACTTGGTTCTGCTTGGCCGAGTTAGTACAGTAGTGACTGTGAGCATGGTGGATCAGTGGGGACTGACTTGGTTCTGCTTGGCCGAGTTAGTACAGTAGTGACTGTTAGCGTGGTGGATCAGTGGGGACTGACTTGGTTCTGCTTGGCCGGGTTAGTACAGTAGTGACTGTGAGCGTGGTGGATCAGTGGGGACTGACTTGGTTCTGCTTGGCCGGGTTAGTACAGTAGTGACTGTGAGCGTGGTGGATCAGTGGGGACTGACTTGGTTCTGCTTGGCCGGGTTTGTACTGAGTACATTGTAGCTGCAGGTACCTGCACGCCTTCCACCCACCCACCCCTTCTCTCAGTATTCAGCAGGGTGTGTGGTGAGCGTACTGTGTGTCTGTGTTTGTGTAGGATTTATCTCCCACCGTATAGTATCTCCGTCCATAAAGAGGTACTGTACTGTCAGCCCTCAGAGAGAGGGAGAGCAGAGAAAACGTCAAACAACCGCCAAGACAAATTACAGATATAAAACCGCCACATGCCCCCCCAACATTACCCATTTTCTCCAACAATGATAACAATAGTCAGTTACCTAGGTGACAGAAGTTCTGAACATTTTTCATTAGCAATTCTAATTAAGGAAGAATGACTTTGAAGTGTACGTGAGATGAAAGGAGAAAGGTATAAAACGCAGGCAGGAGTCTCGCTGTGTGCTGATCGAGCCATTAAATGGGGCCTTCATTTTTTAGCTCTGATTTGTGACCTACATTGCGTATCGTGTCTAATGAGAGTCAACGTGTAAAAAACAGGACCCTTATAGTAAAGCTTTGGAGAACACAGGAGTTCAAGTTGAAAGAAGACCATGCGTTTTCAGTGTATACCCTAAAAACAGCCAACAGACATAACGACCCCTTGAAGGTATGTTGCTCAGCAGCAGCAATGTCACCGTGAACAATGTAAATGAAGCTGATTTGTGGGCTCGCTTGAACAGAACTGTTTCAAATTCAAACGCAATCTGTAACCTGCACTGATTATCTTCCTTGGTCCTTATTCTATCACTATTCCCTCATTTTGTCCTTACTTCAAAACAACCCAGCCTCAAACGGTTGGGCATCCACTTTGTGTAGCAGTGTTTTCACCCAGTAACTGAACCGGTAACTGAACCGGTAACTGAACCGGTAACTTGACCGGTAACTGAACAGGTAACTGAACCAGTAGCTGAACCAGTAACTTGACCGGTAACTGAACAGGTAACTGAACCGGTAACTGAACTGGTAACTGAACCGGTAACTTGACCGGTAGCTGAACCGGTAACTTGACCGGCAACTGAACTGGTAACTGGACCGGTAACTGAACCGGTAACTTGACCGGTAACTTGACCGGTAACTTGACCGGTAACTGAACCGGTGGCTGAACCGGTAACTTGACCGGTAACTGAACCGGTAACTGAACCGGTAACTTGACCGGTAGCTGAACCTGTAACTGGACCGGTAACTTGACCGGTAACTGAACCGGTAACTGAACCAGTAGCTGAATCAGTAACTTGACAAGTAACTTGACCGGTAACTGAACCGGTAGCTGAACCGGTAGCTGAACCGGTAACTTGACCGGTAACTTGACCGATAACTGAACCGGTAACTGAACTGGTAACTTGACCGGTAATTGAACCGGTAACTGAACCAGTAACTTGACCAGTAACTTGACCAGTAACTGAACCAGTAGCTGAACCGGTAACTTGACCGGTAACTTGACCGGTAACTTGACCGGTAACTGAACCGGTAGCTGAACCAGTAACTGAACTAATAACTGAATCAGTAGCAGACCCACTAACTGAACCAGTAACTGACCCAGTAACTGAACCAGTAAATTAACCAGTAACTTAACCAGTAGCTGAACTAATAACTGAACCAGTAACTGAACCAGTAGCTGAACTAATAACTCAACCAGTAGCTGGACCACCATTTCAGTCAAAGCCAAATCAAAAACAGACATAGAAACAAAGAACATAGATGACAAAACAACATGGCAGCAGCAAAGCAGCTTATGACCAAAAACAAAAGCCTGGTGCCATATGGCAGCCAGGAACCTAAACCCAATGCCAAAGCGCTACCATGAGTTTGACCGCATTGTTTGTGTGACCTAACCACCCCATGCTGACCCCTCTCCTCTGAGGCCACCGTCACCTTTGACCTGTCCGGCAGGCCTGATGTGATGTATGTGTGTGGGGAAGACACACACACAAGGGTCATCACAACAGACACAAAGACTGTTGTGAAATTGGGGGTAAAACGCACAACAGCGGGGGTATGTGTTTCCCATTGCCTCCTTTCTCGACCCACGGTGCACTGCCCTTTTAAAGGGCAAAACAATGATAATCACAATCATGGGTGATGGTTCGGTTGGCCATTCACTCGATTCACGGCAGTGGGGGGTTGGGGGGAAGATTATTACAGCGACACTGACAGTGCTCATGCACCTGAATGTGGGGGAAGAAACAACAGGGCTCCCTGTGCAAGACACTAATGGGCAGCCAGGCCTGTCACAGCGTAGGCTATGGACTCGATAACAGACCTATCCTGTGCTCTCTCTATCAATAGACTATGGTGAGGTGAGGAGGAGGCCTTGTTTCTTAAAATAAGGTTCTGTGTATAGTAAGCTATAATTATTGTGGTGGGCTGCGATGCTGTGCAGTTGTTGTACAGTGTAATCATCACAAGGCAAGAATGTAGAGTAGTCATGCAAAAATAGAAATGGCACCTTTTGAATGGAGAGGTTAAGAGTGTTGTTTTCATTTGTTATTCTGGGTATGTTTTTATCACGTTTGCTAAGGTTGACCTGGTCTCAGGATCTGAACAGGGTAAATACACATTTACCAGGTGTATCAGTTAGCAAGTGACTATGAAGAGCATCTCACCTCCTACTGTCCTATCGCTAGGCCCGGCCACCGGCGACTCCCCATTCTCCCCTCTCGTCCCCTCCTCCGTCTCCTGCCTCCATTCTGCTGTCGTCCCATCGCCGCCAGGCTCCCTGGTGTCGGGGCTCTGGATGGAGTCAGGCACCGACTCAAAGGCGCTGTTCTCCTCCTCTTCCTCCTCTTCGTCCTGCGAGGAGAAGACGGTGCTCTCTGAGAGGCGTGTGCTGTCCACCGACGACAGCCGTGTGTGGCTGCAGGGGCGGTTGCGCCCCTCGTAGCCAGAGTTGCTGTAGCAGGAAGTGCTGTAACAACTGGTGCTATAACAAGACGTGCTGTAGCAGGAGTTGTCGCACAACTCACACTCGCTCCCCCTCACTCCCCGACCGCTTCCGCCCCCTTCCGCCTCTTCGTTCTCCAGGCGTGGGTGCAGCGTCCTCCCTCCCCTCTCCCCTCCATCCAGGAGCTGGTTGAGTTCTGACAGGCGCTCGATGGACAGACTGCGGGGGAGGGTCCTACTACGACAGCAGGGGGCTGTGCACTCACGCACCTGGGAGGGGGACGCCAGGGATTGGGACGCGTCTCCTTCCTCCTCCTCCTCCTCCCCTTCCCCTTCCTCCCCGTCCTTGGAGGTGGGTTTGATGGTCGGCTCCTCGGTAGAAGACCCTCCCTCCTCCTCCCCCTCTTCCTCCTCCCCGCTGCCCTGCCGTTGGTGTGCTGAAGGCAGGCTGTGGAGGAGGTGGTGGATGCGGATGTAGTGGGTGCGTGGTGTCTCGGGGTCGCCACACGATGAGGCGATCACTGTCTCCAGCTCCGAGACGGGCAGCGAGCAGGGCCTGTTCTTGCGCCGCAGGGCGCTCCGCATTGGAGGGGAGGCGCGGGCTGGGCAGCAACAGTCAACCCTCCTCGGTTTGGCTTCCACCACCACCTGCTGTCCCTCCTCCTCCACTACCTCCACTACCTCCTCAGCCGGCACAGGCCCCGTGGCTCCTTCCAACGGCTCCTCCATAGCAGTGGTAGGTTCCTCACTGTCCAACTCCATCTCCATACCCTCAGGTTTAGGCTGCACCTGGGCCTCCCCCTCCTCAGACAGGGCTTGAGCCTCCTGGGCTCCAGTCTCCTCCTCCTCTCTCTCCTCCACCAATTGTTCAGCTGAAACCTGCTCTTCTATCCCAGTCTGTGGCTCTGAAGAAGATACCTGCACCTCCCTAACTGTACTCTCCTCCATCTCAACCAGGGTGACCTGCTCCTCCACACCCTCCTCCTCCATGACATCGTCCCCAGGATGGGCCTCCTCTGTGAGGGAGACGTAAGCGAGAGTGGTGGAGGGCTCCGGGTCCTCCAAGTCTGGGGCTCCATCCAGGGGGAGTTCGGGTGTGTCGGGCCCCATGCTCAATGTGTCTTCGACAGGGATCTCTGCTGGGGCGACTGGGTCTACCTGGTTTACCTCCAACTGCTCAGGGTCAGGGACCACAGGGCACTCCATGACGAGGGAGATGTCCTCGTCATCTGAAATTAGAGAGAACAGTAAGTCACCTTACTGTCTTAGAATGGTGACTTGGGCACCCAATAAAATAAATAGCTGACAAAGAGAAATTGCACTGCGCATTTCCTTTATGTGTAATTGTTGAATAGTGGCATTGGCATAGTACAGGGATTGTTAACACAAATGTGTTGGACTTTTAATCAGGACAATAATAGTACATGGAATTAATCAACAGTAATATTGTTCACATTAATCTCCACTGTGATCAATGTTCTTGACTATATCATGTGGGACATAAAAAATGACTGGGTCTTATCGTGGTTATTTCAATTTGATCATTGAGTCAAAACGGACATAAATGTGATCTCAGTCCTGATGTAAAAGAAGGTAAGGGTTCAAAGAAGGAAGTACTTGTGACCTGGGTGAATTGAGGACATCATCTCAAATCTGAACTGCAACTGTCCACTAACATGATCCGTCGGCAGCCTGCGGCCAAGAGAGTAGCTCACCACACGGTCCCTATGAGTGAGTGAGTGACAGAGTGAGAGTGAGAGAGAGAGAGCAAAAAAAGATAAAAGGGGAGATAATACAAAAGTTAGAGAAAACGCAAGCGAAGTAGAAAGAGACATTTAAAAGGACAATACCAGTCAAGATTTGTACTATTTTCTACATTGTAGAATAATAGTGAAGACCTCAAAACTATGAAATAACACATATGGAATCATGTAGTAACCATAAAAGTGTTAAACAAATTCTTCTTGATGACAGCTTTGCACACTCTTGGCATTCTCTCAACCAGCTTCATGGGGTAGTCACCTGGAAGGCATTTCAATGAACAGGTGTGCCTTGTTAAAAGTTATTAATTTGTGGAATTTATTTCCTTGTTTCAATGTGTTTGAGCCAATGTGTTTGAGCCAATCAGTTGTGTACAAGGTAGGGGTGGTATACAGAAGATAGCTCTATTTGGTAAAAGACCAAGTCCATATTATAGCAAGAACAGCTTAAATAAACAAAGAGAAACGACAGTCCATCATTACTTTAAGCCATGAAGGTCAGTCAATACGAAACATTTCAAGAACTTTGACAGTTTCTTCAAGTGCTGTCGCAAAAACCATCAAGTGCTATGATGAAACTGGCTCTCATGAGGACTACCACAGAAAAGGAAGACCCAGAGTTACTTCTGCTGCAGAGTATAAGTTCATTAGAGTTAACTGTACCTCAGATTGCAGCCCAAATAAATGCTTCACAGAGTTCAAGTAACAGACATATCTCAACATCAACTGTTCAGTGGAGACTGGGTGAATCAGGCCTTCATGGTCGAATTGTTGCAAAAGAACCAAACTACTAAAGGACACCAATAATAAGAAGAAACTTGCTTGGGCCAAGAAACACGAGCAATGGACATTAGACTGGTGGAAATCTGTCCTTTGGTCTGATGAGTCTAAATTTGAGATTTTTGGTTCTAACCGCTGTGTCTTTGTGAGACACAGTGTAGGTGAACAGATGATCTCCGCATGTGTGATTCCCACTGTGAAGAATGGAGGAGGAGGTGTGATGGTGTGGGGGGGCTTTGCTGGTGACACTGTCAGTGATTTATATAGAATTCAAGGCACACATTACCAGCATGGCTACCAAAGCATTCTGCAACGTTACGCCATCCCATCTGGTTTGTGCTTAGTGGGACTATCATTTTTTTTCGACAGGACAGTGATCCAAAACATACCTCCAGGCTGTGTAAGGGCTATTTGACCAAGAAGGAGAGTGATGAATAGCTGTGTCAGATGACCTGGCCTCCACAATCTTCCGACCTCAACCCAATTGAGATGGTTTGGGATGAGTCGGACCTCAGAGTGAAGGAAAAACAGCCAACAAGTGCTCAGCATATGTGGGAACTCCTTCAAGACTGTTGGAAAAGCATTCCTCATGAATCTGGTTGAGAGAATGTCAAGAGCGTGCAAAGCTGTCATCAAGGCAAAGGGTGGCTACTTTGAGGAATCAGAAATATTAAATATATTTTGATTTGTTTAACACTTTTTTTGGTTACTCCATGATTCCATACATTTTCTTTTTATTTTTTTACTCTTGAATGAGTAGGTGTGTCCAAAATTTTGACTGGTACTAATACAGTATATAACATTCCATACAACCAACATGCAAACTGACATAAGGCTGTCCACACAGGGGACATGGATCCCTAGCAGGGTCTGATCGCTAAGGGCCCAGTAGGCCTGAGTGTGTGGAAGTGGCTGTGGTCAGGTCAGGTGACCTACCCGATGGCGTGTTTCTCCAGTAACCTCTGCACCGGCATGGACAGCTTGCCCAGGAAACGTTTGATGATGGGCCGGCTCTTAGCAAACTTGTCCTTCACCTCGATCTCCAGCACGTCCGTAGGCAGAGACACAAAGCTGAAGCGCTGCAGACAGAAATAGTGAGAGGAGAGGAGAGGAGAGGAGAGGAGAGGAGAGGAGAGGAGAGGAGAGGAGAGGAGAGGAGAGGAGAGGAGAAAGGTATATTATGTTAGTGCCCATGGGTTTACTGATAACATCACTTGATTGGTTACACTCTATTATACATTAATGCCATTTACTGGGTATTTATTCCAAGGAATTATATGGTAAATCAGGTACTGACATCATAACGACATGATAACTATGTGTGTTTCTGTCACGCCTGCTCCCGCACTTCCCCCCTGGTGCTCGAGGGCGCCAGGTGGTGGTGACGTCGGGTCCGTGGCCCGACACCGATGGAACCGGGGTTGCCTAAGCTGGCTCGTCGGGCTGTCATGCCCTAGCTGGCTCGAGGTTTCTTGCCCCGGTTGGCTCAGAAGGCGCCCATCCCACTTCAGGCCTCAGCCGGATCGTCAAGTTTTTACGCCCAGCCAACTCCTCAGGTTGCTATGCCTCCGCCAGCTCGCCAGGCGCTCACTGTTCGTCGGGGTTTCATGCCCAGCCGGCTTGTTCAGCGCCGTGCCTCAGCCCGCCCGTAGGGCTCGCCCACGTGGAACGCCGGGTGGTGCCCCTAGAGGGGGGGGGGGGGGGGGGGGGGGGGGGTACTGTCACGCCTGCTCCCGCACTTCCCCCCTGGCACTCGAGGGCACCAGGCTCCCCAGCATTGCGCACTCCTGCCATCATCATTACGCACACCCTATATCTTTCTGGTTCCCAGCGCTGTTCCCTGCTTCTGCAATGATTGCCATATGTCCTTATATACCCATGTGCTGACGCTGGTCCTGTCTGGTTTCATGTCTGTTCCCAATTAAATGTTTGACTCCCCGTACCTGCTTCTCAACCCTGGCGGCGGTGCTTACAGGTCTCTTTATGATTCATTTATACACACAACTCTATGTACCATTAATATCATTCAGACTTGTTTTTCATGACCATTCATGGTGTTATTAATAGATCTATTAGGAATAGCAGGAGACAGTGCATCTTTGTTAGGCATGGCTTCTCATTGATGAAACCTTCAAAAACACATTAGCTTTTAATTATTCTCTTGATGACAGCTATTTTACGCTGAAATAAAGAGCCTTTATCAAGGTCAAAATGGCAGCATTGCCTTCTCCGATTTAGCGAAAATCTCTATAGTTACTTAATTACACTGTTCCCTGATTACTAGACCTATTATGACCATACTCTAAATATATATATATCGATTTTAATATTAAAGGACAATGGAACGTATAGAAATCTTCTTATGGAGTTTAGAGCTTGGATTAAGTAATCAATGTATGATAACATTGGATCTTGAAGGATAAGATCTTGAAATGTGCATTCCCTCTCTCTTTCCCTTACTGCCTTTATCTCTTTCTCTCCTTCCTTCACTCCCTTTTTCTATATTCCCCTCCTCCCTTCCTCTCCCAAACTCTCTCTCTCCCCCTCCTTCCCTCAATCCATTTCTATATCTCCTTCCTTGCCTTTCTCTCCTTCCCTCACGCTCTTTTTTCTTTGACTCTCTCTGTCGCTCAGTTCCTCTCCATGTCTGGGCTGTCTCTGCTGCTGTCCCTGGTGCTGAATGAACCAAGGCCAGCGGCAGCAGAAACTGAGCGCTGTCCAAGGTGCTTAAACGCCCTCTCCCTCAGCCAAGAATCAGAGAGAGAGAGTGCCTTGAACTCCATCCAAACGCTAGAGAGACCGGAGGAGCATCCTGCCCAGTGAACAAGCCAGATAAAAGGCACCAGCTCTGCAGCTGCAGTAACTAACTGGCGTTTCATTGTACAGCTTTGGTGGATTTTAAATGTACATAGGAGATGTAATGTGTGTGTGCAGTGTCCCAGAGCAAGGGTAACCATTGGGTATACTATAACAGGGTTTGTGATGTGTAGTCCTCTGTGAAAGTGGATTTGCTGTGGTGCGTTCAATTAGTTACAGGTCAGTAGAAGAAAAAATGGCCTTTGCGTGGAGGACGGTTGGATGGGAGCACCTTGCCTGACCGGTTCATGGTTCCAGGGCACTGTTCCACAACTAGCCTGCTATCAAATTTCAGCTGCAGCGCCAAAGTGGAATACGCTGCTTTGGTAGGTCTGCTTTCTGCCTAGCTTGAGTTGCCACTCGCACTAAAAACAACAACGAAGCCACTGATTCCTCCATGCACTGGCCTAGTTAATGTCCCTCATCCCCCCCCTCTGCACCACCCCTTAAAATCCAATCTGTAGCAGCTGAATGTAATTTGCACCCAGCAGTGTCTCTCTCTTTCCCTCCGCCCCACGGCTTTGTCATCCTCAGCGCTCCGTTTTAATTGAATTGAAAAGTACAGCTCTTTCCTGTGTCGGAGAAGATAGAGACAGAAAGAAACATACACATAGTTCTACAAGCACACTATGCACTGAGCAAGAAGAGGCTTCATAGCCCATGTGAGAATGTTTTAGCCTGAGACTCCTTTCTCTGTGTGTTTGACCAATAACCACTACACAAACAAACAAGATAGCTGTAGGCCCACCAAAATAGATGCTGGGAGTATTACAGGAAAAACGAAGACAGACAAATTAAGGAAGGAATAGGATAGAAGCAAAACTCAACCCATGTTTGCCACAGTGTACTATCTATTTTTGTTTCCCCAATGATGGTAAATAAATCAATAAGAGAGCTATAGATTTAAATGACAGTAAAGTAGAGCGAATTGTGTGTCGTGACTCATGACGATGCCTGCATACATGCAAATTCATTTCCCATCCAGCTCTGCATTCCTCTGGCCTGCAGCCATCTGGGAGACTACTGCAGTGACTAAGCTAAGCACAGCACCTACTGTACAGTACAGTAAAGATGGTTGGCTGGCTATGTAATAGCCTCAGGCGCAAACAGTTCTGTAGTATTATCGAGCCATACTGCTGATCCAGAGATGCTAAGCTAAGCTAACCTACCAGAAAACAAAAACATCCCTCTGTAGAGTAAGGTTCACAACATTGTTTGTTGTCACTTAAAGCCCGGCCAGGGTGGTTAACCATTAAGATGGATCCCCTCAAGTAAACCTCCCTTCCTAATTTACAAGGTGCTGTGGAGGAACTGAGGAGTAACGAAAACATGCTCCGTGCTAGCTATCATTAGCCTACAGCCTCGCACAAACACATAAAGGATAAACAAACCAAGCCACTTGAGAGAATACAGAAGTGTTTGCTGTGTTTGAGTGCCAGGAGCGAGGGAAATGCTTTGGTGGGATGCACAGAGTGAGTCATTCTCCCAGTTCCAAGCCGTCATATCACTTCTCGACTTTAATAAAGCAAAGTGTTAGCATACTGAGTGTTCGTGTAGCTTCCCTGATTAGCCTGATTAGCGGGAGTGGCTGTCTCCCTCAGGTTCAGAGAGGGGGAAACGGAACACACTCAGTGGTCGCAGTGATAATCGTGTTAGCCAAATAGTAGCAGCACACTCCAGAAAATTCTAGGTCAGGGGCCGTTGCACTATTCTGAATGAATCCCAAATTAAAGCCAACTCCTAGAGCCAGCAGTTACATTATACATTGTATATACAAAAGTATGTGAACACCCCTTCAAATGAGTGGATTCGTCTATTTCAGCAACACCCATTGCTGACAGGTATGTAAAATCGAGCAAACAGCCATGCAATCTTCATAGACAAACATTGACAGTAGAATGGCCTTACTGGAGAGCTCAGTGACTTTCAACGTGGCACCATCATAGGATGCCACATTTCCAACAAGTGAGTTCCTCAAATTTCTGCCCTGCTAGAGCTGCTCCAGTGCAATAGATGTTCCCGAGTGGCGCAGCGGTCTAAGGCACTGCATCTCAGTGCAGGAGCTGTCACTACAGTCCCTGGTTTGAATCCAGGCTGTATCATATACGGCCATGATTGAGAGTCCCATAGGGCAGCGCACAATTGGCCCAGCGTCGTCCGGGGTAGATCGTCATTGTAAATAACAATTTGTTCTTAACTGACTTGCCTAGTTAAATAAAGGTCAAATTTTAAAAATGTAAGTCCTGTTATTGTGAAGTGGAAATGTCTAGGAGCAACAACGACTCAGGCGCGAAGTTATAGGTCACACAAGCTCACAGAACAGGACCGCTAAGTGCTGAGGGCATAGCGTGTAAACACTCACTACTGAGTTCCAAACTGCCTCTGGAAGCAAAGTCAGCACAATAACTGTTTGTCGGGGGCTTCATGAAATGGGCTTCCATAGCTGAGCAGCAGCACACAAGCCTGAGATCACCATGCGCAATGCCAAGTGTTGGCTGGAGTGTTGTAAAGCTCACCGCCATTGGACTCTGGAGCAATGGAAATGTGTTCTCTGGTGATGCTTCACCATCTGGCAGTCCGATGGACGAATCTGAGAACGCTATCTGCCCCAATGCATAGTGCCAACTCTAAAGTTTGGTGAAGGAGGAATAATGGTCTGGGGCTGTTTTTCATGGTTCGGGCTAAGCCCCTTAGTTCCAGTGAAGAGATATATACTAACGCATTATAGATGATTCTGTGCTTCCAACTTTGTGGCAACAGTTTGGGGAAGGCCCTTTGCTATTTCAGCATGGCAATGCCACCGTGCGCAAAGCCAAGCCCATACAGAAATGTTTTTTTACGAGATTGGTGTGGAAGAAATTGACTGGCCTGCACAGAGCCCTGACCTCAACCCTATCGAACACCTAATGCTCGTGGCTCTGCAGCCATGTTCGAACATCTAGTGGAAATCCTTCCCAGAAGAATAGAGGCTGTTATAGCAGCAAAGGGAGGACCAACAACATATTAATGCCCATGATTTTGGAATGAGATGTTTGACGAGCAGGTGTCCACATACTTTTGGTAACGTAGTGTACCTTACTCATAGGAAGAAAATGGAACAGAGTTAAACATGCAATACAGATACAGGTCCAAACCAGGAAGGACAACAACAAAACAGCACATAATGGTGACATTTAGAAGTATTTCTGACCTTCTAACTTCTGTTAGCTGACAATATCACTAGACACTGACAGAACATTAGCTAAGATTCCCTTTTAAGTTCTAGTTAGGGATTTAACTAACAGTATTACGATAACATCCCAAAAACATTCAGTGAATGTTTTTGATAACCAAATCTTTATATATGTTAAAATATATATATTTTTTTACTGAAATATCCTCAGAATGTTCTCCTAACATTCACTAAAATGTTGTGCACAACGTCTTTACTAACCACCACAGATAACACAACGTAGGTGATATAGAGACATGGCATTTTAATTTATTCAATAAGACTTAATTTAATTACACAAACACAACTGTATTTTTTTTTTTACACTTAATGTTAACAATCTGGGGTTTAAACCTGCAATGATTGGTTCCCAAGCCAGGTCTTTTATCCTCTGCGTCACCATGGAAGATCTCTTAAATCATATTTTTTCAGTATATAGCCATGGCAGTATGGTCAATCAGGAGATTATTAGCCTTCTGTGCCGACAGGGGATAACTGTGGCGGGAACACCTTTTTTGAGCTATTGAAATGCTCCCATTCTCTTCATATGCTGTCTACTTCTAACACTTTGTGATTTTCCCTCTTCATCACGTGTTGAAAGTCTAAGAAGGTCAAAAAGGTGGCACGGATTTCCTGATTGACCATACCGGGCATGGCTACACACGGAGAGAAGAACATGTAAAGCCGAAACCACAGGTAACTGCGTAAAAACGAGAGAGTCGAGAGCTTCAATTCACAGACACTGTGCAGCATACACCTATTTAACTGTCACGAGTATCCATAGTAAACAATCGTGTTTGTTATGTTCACTATGTAGCCCTTGTGAATTATCGTTGTGTGTTCCTTTTGACTCACCTTTACGTGTCCTACGGGAGCCACCGTACCTGCCTCCTGTTATCTTGGCTCACAAAGAACGCGAGGAGAGTTTGCTCAGTACGTACTGAGCAACAATAGCAGAAATCATCAACCGAGTGCCTCCAAATGGATGAAACCTTTCTCCCGTCCAGCCATTAACATTCCTGTGGTGTTCGGTGAGTCAGTGTGTGGCAATACTCAGAAGGCATGAACGGCATACAGGCATCAGGGGTTTGATGATGAAATGCCTTGTGCAGAGTCAGACAGGCCTGCTTAGTCAAGCGCTAAGGTAGCTACAGCTACAGTACGTGCCCAGTCCCGCCTCAGGAGGTACCAAATATGCCAGGCGAAATAGAGTGTGACAGGGGCTAAATACTCCGGCGCGGCCAGAGTGAGAAAGATTAGCCTGGGCCAGGGAGAGGTCACGGGCTTGATTCATGACTGGGCCATCAGGACTGCATCACATTTTAAGCACTTCCCAAAAGACACAAAATGGAGGGATGGTATAGGACATTGCTATAAGAGGGTGATATAGCCACACAGATTGAAATGTACTATATGTATATCCTATATGCTGTACATGAAATATACAGCACAGCAAACCAGTTTTATGGCATCATCAATGCCTACTGTTCCACTTCACAGGGCATAACATGCAACTTTTTCTCCTTCAATATGCACAAATGACTTCCTTAACACATTCACGGAAATGAATCAATCAATTATTCACACTGTGCGTGTGTTCCCTGCCTTTAAGTGCAGTGACCGAGAGGGAGAGAGAGGAGAATGACGGATCTCACATTACAACTGCATTGTTGGTGCATTAAACCTTGGAGGAAAGGACACCCATCTCCACCACAGCTTGTGAGAGGCTACTCTTCATAGCCTCACCAGCAACAACCCATGAAAGGGAATAGACCCTTGACTCATGTCAGGTTGCCCATTTGTGTCCTAAAATCCATTAACCTTAAAAGGGAGGTCATTGGTATGTAGCAGAGTTGGGTTTTGCTCCCTTCCACAGAAACTTGTACGACACCCTTAACCCTTCAAGTCCCTATCACCATGGAGACACCATGGAGATCACATGAGCTGCTGTAAAGCATCAGTGTTACTGCACAGTCTCTGTCTGTCTGTCTGTCTGTCTGTCTGTCTGTCTGTCTGTCTGTATCTCTCTCTCTCTCTCTGTCTCTCTCTCTCTGTCTCTCTCTATCTCTCTCTCTCTGAGCGGGTGTGAGTTATGGCCACATGTATGACATGGCAGGCAGTATATTTCATTGGCGGCAGGGCTGTAAATCCTAAAGGACATTTATGGCTGTGGAGATGACCCCGACAGGAAGTGGGAGAGTGTGTAACAGTGATGACAGGATAGCTCCACTAGTCCAGGATAGTCTGCAGTGCAGAAAGACAAATTCGATATGAAATTGGTCCACAAAAGCAGGATCCAAATTAGTCTACTGGGGAAGGAGCTCCAAGGTATAC
Source organism: Oncorhynchus mykiss (assembly GCF_013265735.2). Lineage (NCBI taxonomy): Eukaryota > Metazoa > Chordata > Actinopteri > Salmoniformes > Salmonidae > Oncorhynchus > Oncorhynchus mykiss. Next base: position 22,411,016 of record NC_048579.1, read on the forward strand.
AGATGACGATTCCAAATGAGTCCACTCACTGAGAATTTCATCTATGGTACAGAAGGAAGTGGGTCGTTGGTCTGCATATAGCCAGCATGGGAGCACTGTATTGATGTTATAGTTACAGTCTGTGGGGAGATAGCAGATGTCACTGACATGGCCCCCATGGAACCAATTCACTGAAGGGAATCAAAAAGGGATGGGGATATCTTTCCCATTCCTCTTGCACTGACCAGGGTTCCCGTATTTCCATCAGAGTTCATTTCTTCGCCTCTGCTCTCCGCCTCTTGAACACTCATTTGCTCCATCTCTCGCTCTCTCCCCCATCTCTCTCTCCCCATCCCTCTCTCCCCCATCTCTCTCTCCCCATCTCTCTCTCCCCATCTCTCTCTCCATCTTTCTCCCCCCCATCTCTCTCTCCCCATCTCTCTCTCCCCATCTCTCTCTCCATCTTTCTCCCCCCATCTCTCTCTCCCCATCTCTCTCCCCATCTCTCTCTCCCCCATCTCTCTCTCCCCATCTCTCTCTCCCCATCTCTCTCTCCCCCATCTCTCTCTCCCCATCTATCTCTCCATCTTTCTCCACCCATCTCTCTCTCCCCATCTTGCTCTCCCCATCTCTCTCTCCCCCATCTCTCTCTCCCCCATCTCTCTCTCCCTATCTCTCTCTCCCCATCCCTCTCTCTCCATCTCTCTCTCCCCCATCTCTCTCTCCCCATCTCTCTCCCCCATCTCTCTCTCCCCATCTCTCTCTCCCCATCTCTCTCTCCATCTTTCTCCCCCCATCTCTCTCTCCCCATCTCTCTCTCTCCATCTCTCTCTCCACATCTCTCTCTCCCCCATCTCTCTCCCCATCTCTCTCTCCATCTTTCTCCCCCCATCTCTCTCTCCCCATCTCTCTCTCCCCATCTCTCTCCCCCATCTCTCTCTCCCCATCTCTCTCTCCATCTTTCTCCCCCATCTCTCTCTCCCCATCTCTCTCTCCCCATCTCTCTCCCCCATCTCTCTCTCCCCATCTCTCTCTACATCTTTCTCCCCCCATCTCTCTCTCCCCATCTCTCTCTCCCCCATCTCTCTCCCCATCTCTCTCTCCTCCATCTCTCTCTCCCCATCTCTCTCTCCCCATCTCTCTCTCTCCATCTTTCTCCCCCATCTCTCTCTCCCCATCTCTCTCTCCCCATCTCTCTCTCCATATCTCTCTCCCCCATGTGTCTCTCCCCCATATCTCTCTCCCCCATCTCTCTCTCCCATCTCTCTCTCCATCTCTCACTCCCCATCTCTCTCTCCCCCATATCTCTCTCCCCGATTTCTCTCTCCCCAATTTCTCTCTCCCCCATCTCTCTCCCCAATCCCTCTCTCCCATCTTTCTCTCCCCATCTCTCCCTCTCCAGTCTCTCTCTCCCTCTGCGCCACCATAGATCTGTCTAACAGGGTGACGTTACATAGAGTCATATCAGGGTGCCACTCACGTTATCAATCCCTCATATCACATTCATGTGCAACAGTGACTTGATGGGACAGACACAGAATGCTAACACCATCTGTTCTGAGAGAGTCTAAAGACCCTTTCAAAACCAGTTGCAGTTGACACCAACCAAAAGGTTGCTGGTTGGAATCCCAGAGCTGATTAGGTGACAAATCTGTCTGTGCCCTTGAGCAAGGCACTTAACCCCAATTGCTCTGTATAAGAGCGTCTGCTAAATGACAACAACAAAAAATACTGCAGGGCCCTGAGTGTCACCCATTCGTTCTTTGTGGTACACCCATATTTCAAATCGGGTGGAGTTGGAGAATGTGGGTCGCCACCAAATGAACACCCCCGCATTTGTAATGAAGTCCAGACCAACTTAGCCAGTGGGATAAGGTGTGAATGCAATACATGTAGAAAATTAATGAAAGGGGTTGTCCTCCATAACATGAAGACGACAAGATATTACATACCAGGTCAGATTCTTTTTCATTGCAGTTCTATTTTGAAATAAATTATTTACTGAAAATTTAAAGGCATACAGTGCTTCTTCACACCGTCAAAGTCACCCAGTAAGTTCCACAGATGCTGTGTGTTCCAGCTATGTGGGGTTTGGCTCGGTGCCATGGTCCTCCCTTGCCTCAGTGCTGGGGGATACACGGGCGAACCCACAAGGACACTGTGACGTAGATACAGGAAGTCCGTTCACTCTGTCACACAAGAACCGCACAGTAGGTAGTGAGGAGACAGAGAGGAACTCCTTAGCGCTCATGCGCACGCGTGTATGTGTACACACACGCACTTACACACATACACACCTACGCTGGCACACACATTCTCTTTAGGCTCTTCTGTGAGCCGGCAAAAATCCAGCCAGTGTAACTGTGACATAAAAGGTAACTTTGACAAATACACAATATTATAATCGATCCACCAATAAATTAGGCAATCAATGAATATCTAATGGCTTGTTTTCTGGAGTTGGCTCATTGATCACAAATTGCTAGAGTGTAAGCCTGAGACTTCTCTTGTACAGACTACAGACTTAACAAAGTGTTACGACAAAATGGAGGGAGCAGAGCGGTATGCGTTGAGAGCTGAAGTTTAACTGTTCAAAGGAAACTCAGCGGCAGCATCAAGGAACCCACAAAGACGTTGCTTCCCAGGGGCTCCCCTTTTCAAGTCTCTCTCTCTCGCTCTGCTCCGCGCGAAGAAGAGAAATAATCTCAATGTCAGACACAAGTCCTCGACAAACACACAGCGACACTACAGCTTTCCCAATGAGCTGTGTTGCGTTAATAAAGCACAACAGGCCAATGAAATGTCTGACAGCAGTCCCAAACCTCTCCACCTTGATCCTGTTGTTTTCCCCTTCCGGGACTGCTGTTCAATGACAATTCCTTACTCTTGAAAAGTACCTTTGTTCTGGTGTGGACAAACATTTTGTTCCTAACCAAGTAGGTAAACTGAGCATGCACAGTATACAAACTAAGGCAAAAAGATAGGTGGGGGAAATAACACTATCCCACAGGCATGCAGCTCACACCACAGTCTGAGTCTTCCCCTATCTAAAATCCTTTGAGCTTTGAGGCCACTGTGTCAAATGCGTTTCCCCGGCCAGTGTCAACATTCTCAAGAACAATGTCTGCGAGACGAATTAGATGTCCTTGCCAAATACTCAGTGTAGCAGAGACGGACAGTCGAGGTTGGACACAAAATAGGGACACTTCCCAACCTGTCTGACTGCAAGCCTGTCACCAACTCTTCTCACAGTTCCTACACCTTCCATCACTTTCTTCACCCTATTCATGCCATGCATTTCTCAGATTTGCCTTTCAAAATGGCAGGTTCCCCCAAGCCCTGAGTTCAGACATGTTCACAAAAGACGTGTCAGGGTAGAATTATATCCCCAGACACACGACGCCATAGAGGATCCATCAACGCTGACCAAGATCCATTAAGGATGAACGCATTATCATTATCAAGTTTTCACATCTACCTCCATTCTGTATTGTATAGTGTGTGTATTGTTTTGTGACATACACTTATAATGCTTTTCCCTTGCTGACGTCTTGCCATACCTCCCTGGGTTCAAACCTGAAGACACTTGAATAAACTGGTGACACTGTCACAGAAACAAGGTACAGTTTCTAGAATACCCAGAGACCACTGTCAACCCTAGACCACTGTCAACCCTTCCAACCCAGCAGTCAGACTCACCTCTCTCTGCCAAACAGGGTTGATGGTGTTGCAGACAATGCGGGAGCGTTTCTCCTGGCCGTGGTGGGGCAGCGCGGGGTAGAGGCTGTGCTTGCCGGGCTGGATGGCGATCTTCAGGTAGGGGTCAGGGTTGAAGAACATGCCCTTCTTCAGCCCCACCGCTTGGACATCTGAGAGAGAGAGAGAGAGAGAGAGAGAGAGAGAGAGAGAGAGAGAGAGAGAGAGAGAGAGAGAGAGAGAGAGAGAGAGAGAGAGAGAGAGGAGAGAGAGAGAGAGAGAGAGAGAGAGAGAGAGAGAGAGAGAGAGAGAGAGAAGAGAGAAGAGAGAGAGAGAGAGAGAGAAGAGAGAGAGAGAGAGAAGAGAGAGAGAGAGAGAGAGAGAGAGAGAGAGAGAGAGAGAGAGAGAGAGAGAGAGAGAGAGAGAGAGAGAGAGAGAGAGAGAGTCATATAGACTGTATTCTGTAGTTTGAAGGGGTGTAACTATATTCTCTCTAAATATTCCCTCTCCAGGATGGCAGGTAGCCTAGCGTTTAAGAGTGTTGGGCCAGTAACGGAAAGGTTGCTGATTCGAATCCCCGAGCTGACTAGGTGAAATATCTGTCAATGTGTCTGCTACATTACTCAAATGTAAAGACAAAATGGGTGACGTACGGTAAAAGCTGGTGATTGGGCGAGAGAAACAGGAAGATAAAAAAACGTGGAAACAGGGCGAGAAAGATAGAAGTCTACAAACCGCTCAAGAGCCTGATAACCTGTTCAAATATTCATCTCCTAACAGAGGGAGACTGAGCGATCAAACGCAGTGTGTGGATCTGGCTGTTAATGGTTCTGGGCCTTGTTTACAACTCGGCCTCCAGTCGTACCCCATTGATCAAAGCTTGTGGCGGTGTAGTTCTCTTTCTCCCTCTGCGTGTCCGCTGCCTATAGCTGCTCTGGGCCGCTCGATAAATCACAAACAATAGCCTGGGCCAGGAGATCCCCCCCCTTTCAGACTGTAAGCGCTAGCTCCCTCTCCTCCACTCCAATCAACCCATCTGTCTGTCTGTCTGTCTGTCTGTCTGTCTGTCTGTCTGTCCGTCCCTCCCTCCCTCCCTCCCTCCCTCCCTCCCTCCCTCCCTCCCTCCCTCCCTCCCTCCCTCTAGGGGGGTGACTGTGGTAGCAGACAAGGGGAAGGAGGGTTTGTGGATAACGGGAGACGGGGTACAGACAGCAGTCAACACTGGCCTGCTTGGTAGCTAAGTCGCTAATGCTCATATTTGTACCAGCATTTCTAAAGCAGTAGCAAGAGAGAAGTGGTTATGAATGAAATATATATGAGAACACGACACGGTCAATGGCTAAAGCCATACAGAGTGGTGGGGTTGAACGACGTATGTGCGTTAAAAGAGAGTGTGTGTAGCTTAACTGCGTGTGGTGAAATGTTCGTGCTCGTTTGGGGTATAGTTTCATTGTTTGAGGAAAGCTTGGATAGAGTGGCAACAGCTTTTCAGCTTTTACTCCAGGTAAGGGAGTAGTGGGCGGGAAAAAGGAGGATACTTGAAAATACAGAATATGTTTCATCTTGTGGCGCCTCCCATTTCTCATAGTAACATAACAGTTCTGGACTACTCTTCACATTATGTTGCCTTCGCACCATATAGTTACTATATAGGTCCTTCAAAAACCAGAATGTACATGGTGCAGAAAAATGGGTGAATTAAAACTGTGTTCAAATGAGTAGTTACTATGTAGATGTTTGTCCTGTAACTATTCCATGTAATAATATGCCGAAAGTGTGACCCCTTTATGTGCACATGAAAGAATAGCCTTGGTTTCAGCTCCTCTTTAGAGAGCGACAAAAGGAAGGTCAATGTGGACCTGCAGCAGTCAAAGACTTGAAAGAGGACTCCTGAAGGGTTCCTGAAGATGACAGCCTATATTGACCGAAGTCAGCGAATCAAATGGAACATTCCAACAGGCATCTGAAAAACAGCTACTTTTGGAAGGTAGCTCCAGAGGCCCTATCCATAGCAATGTGAAAAATAGCTACAGTACAGATTGCCAGGGCATCAGTGACACTTGTGGGGGATGTTGAGCTGTGGAGGCATGGGCACAGTACAGTAGGGCCAGATACAACAAGCCCCAGGCACTGCATGGGCGATTGGCTCTTAACAGAGCACCACAACAAACACTTCCAAAATATAGCTACACATTTGCTTTTAAAGTGTATGTATAGCTAAGGACAAATATGTAGTTTATCCACCTACCATGAAGAGAGAAAGAGAGAGAGAAACTGCATTGAAAGTTTTCGCCAATGCTCTTGCTCAAATAGATATAGACAAATTCCAAAGTTATAGATGCCTCCAAAATGTCAGTAGTGGTACCTTAACACTAGAACCGCCATAGGCCAAAGGTCACTGACGGTTGATTTTGTAAAGAAAAATGAAAAAATGCACAAAAAATAAGCCATGTCCTGCTCCTTCCCTGACTTTTCCTAAATGTTTGTATTTTACACTGCTCATTTGTCAGAATTTTGAAATCACAAAAAAAGCATTTAGAGCCTTTTTAACAGTTTTTTCCCACACCTATTCCCAACTTAATCTGCTAAGAAATGTGTTGTAGAACGTTGGTACCCAGCCAGGTGCTAAAGCTTCTCTCTCTCTCTCTATTCACTGAATGAATGACAAATGGATGAATGGGCGATAATTGTGCACCTTTACTTCACAATTGAATTTAAATGAGGCCTAACTTAATGATAAGGAGGGTGAAGAGGTTGATTTAATTTAGTTTAGTGAAATGATGCGTTTGTTATGCCTATTTATCATACCACTGTCTTTTACATTTTACTTTGTAAAAAGAAGTTGTTATGGAACCGTTTTATTTACTATAACTCTGATACTAATCAAATCTATTGTATGGGTAACAAATTCATGCTACATGGTGCAGTAGGCCTTTAGAATAATGCAAAACATATCCTTGACTCTGTCCAACTTGATGAGCGGGAAACAAACGATGTCAGTCAGCCTGCACAGCCGGCCCATCAAATCTACACCTAAACTACACCTAAACTATGTGTGAAACTAATTTCACACGTAATAAAAGTTAGCCTGTAGCCAAGTATCAGATAGAGAATATTCTGCAGTTTTTATTACACTTACCTTTGCCAAATAACTCTCATAGTTCAAGAGGTACAGCTCTGCTCCCCCTTTTTTTTAAGAATATCCGTGCATTCAGCACATGCCCATTTGGCCAGCAACATTGCTCTGGCTACTAAGCAAAAACTAGTAACATAATAAAATTACAATTACAATATATTTATTTATGCAATTCATCCTTTACAATTGTTCATGCACTGGTGCTTTGGTTCAGGAATGCAGCAAATCATTTCGCCTGTGCACCTGGTTCTACTATTATCTTCTCAGTTTCTATTTGGCCAAAAGAAGCTGTAACTGGACATTATTAATTACTATAACTATATTACTACGAAAATAGTCTATAGGCCTATGTGTTTCCTAGGACTTGGTAAAATTATACAAAACATGTCCTTGACATGATCTAAACAAATAACCATTGACATAATTGTTTTAAAAGGCTATATTTATTCATGCAATTAATCCTTTATGATAGTTTATGCACTATTTATCAAGTGGTGGTGCTTATGTTTGCGCACCTTGAGGGTTGATATGCATCTGATGCATATGCTAAAGGTGCGTCCGGCGGCGTTGTCTAGCGGGTACTTATAGGCTGAAAGGCCAGGAGGTTCTGGTGTTAAAAAGCAGAGCTTTATGCATGGTTGACTATACCCTCTCCTGCTAAAATGAAACATTGACAATATCAACACAAAGCCTGATATAGAACCAAAACAAGGGAGAGTCTCCCCTTGAAGTCTAAAATAGACCACATTTATAAATCAATTGACTGACATTGAGCCTGACCTTCTGACCTAAAATAGACCTGAAGAGAAAGAAAGAGGTATCAGTGGTGCCAAACAGAGCTCCTCCTGTCCCATGTGACACCCTGTGTTAAAAGAGGGACGGAGGGATGGAGGAAGAGTGACTCACCTGAGAGAGAGAAACTGATGAGCCTTCTGTTGCCAAGACTCTGTGTGACCTCCTGGCTGACCACTGGCTTCAGCACCTGTGAGGAAAGAAACAGAGAGAAAGAGAGAAAATGAGAAAGAGCAATGAGAGATAGACAGGAACAGGGAGGAAGGAAGCGACATTACAGTAGGGAGTGAGTTACATGCACTACCTCCCCTTACCTTCCCTCCCCCTCTCTCCTCCTCCTCCTCCTTATCTGTCCTGTCCTGTCTGGGAAGTGAGATCCAGTATTTCAGGCTGAGGGCTGGGGGATCAATAGCCTTGCATTCATTAGGGCTCAATTGATCCAGTCTCCAGGAAGGAAGAGGAAGAGCAGGGAGAGGCCCCCAGGGAGAGGCCCCCAGGGAGAGGCCCCCAGGGAGAGGCCTTCTCAGAACATAGAAAACTGTAGCTGCATCAGCCCTCCCATCCAGGGCTCTCTGATGGAGGAAACACCAACACCCAGAACCCATCAGCTGTCTCTGACATAGTGGAGAAAATTGTGTGTGTGTCAACACTGTATTTGCTACACTAGAGATTCACAAATCTGTACCGTGCCCTCAAAACTCTTTTGATATCTCGGTGGGAAGTGACTTCGCCCACCATTTTCTAAATGTTTATTACAAAACAAAAGCCTTAAATGCCAGTAACAGAAACAATTGGCAAGTGAACAAAATAACCTTAAGAGCAGGTGTTTGGACCAGTTTTAGACAAAGAAATGCAAATCCTTTGGTCCTGAACATAAAACAGAGGCCAACAACAAGGTCTATTCATAGATTATACCGTAACACAGAGAGATTAACATAATCTGACTGCCAGATTAATCAAATTACAGCTGAACCATAGATTCAGTCACAAAATGAATTGGCACTAGTTTCACAATAACAAGATTATACAAATGTGAAGAAAAAAAAATATCCTGAATTAAAAGATGTCAAAGAGAACTGGATGAATCAAAGTTATTTCAACCCCCAAAATAAATGTGATGATGTTGAATCAACGTAGAAAGCTGATTGGATTAGCAAAAAGCAATCAACGTAAAGGCATTTCATATTTTTTTCACTTTTAACCTAAATCCAATGACATTTTGTTGTTGAATTCACGTTAGTTGACAACTCAACCAAATGTAAATCAAAACTAAATCTTGATCTGAGCCCAGTTGGAGGGTGAGACATGATTGATGAGGAAACGCAGTAATCGATCGTCCTACTTCCTGCAAATAATGCATTCAGGTTGAGGAGGGGCCAAGTGGAGAAAACAAATACAAATACTTTGATAACTATCTGACCTGTAGGGGTTTTCATTTCTGCTCTTGAAAGATACAATATTGTTTCTACCAAATTATGCACATATTTACAGGAATGTCTCAATATGGACTGTACCCATCAGTCTTCAACGGTGAGTTAAACAAATAAATGTTTAAGCACTCTGTCCCCACTATTTGAGTTAGCAGGCGATGCTCTTACTCAAGATCAAGCCGTACTACATCTGCAGAGTGGATATGAATTAAATTAAAGGGCAAAAGCCATAAATAGACACCGAGCGGATCTGTCGGACAGCTCCCCCATATCACCTTCCTTGTTCTATCATCTTCCGAGACAAAAGTGAGACATCCCACTCCCTCTGTTTTTTTCTGGTTCTTATACAGTTAATGAACTAAGCAGACCAGACCCAGCTGCTAATGCATGGGTGCCTATGGGAGAGCCACCCCGTTAAGCAGACCGGAACTGACCATTTTTTTTCAATGGTAAATGGCCTGAGTGGGACATCTTCATTTGTCTACCATCTTTGTCATCTTCCAGTTCAGAGAACACATCCTCTAATTGAATCCAATGGTGGAGGAGTCATCACAATGAAAGATAGAGAGAGAGAGAGAGAGAGAGAGAGAGAGAGAGAGAGAGAGAGAGAGAGAGAGAGAGAGAGAGAGAGAGAGAGAGAGATGCTACATTAGAGTCATCACTTAGTGTATACAGACAGTGGGACAGAGAGTTTTGCTGACAAAAGGAGATTGCTATGGGAAGAAGTGTGTCTATAAAAGCCATGGGATGTGGTGGGATAGGACCTAGTACACATGTGCATTAATATTAAAGATGGCACCGATAGAGATGGCAGCTTCGCTTCTAGTCCTTAGGAAACTGTGCAGTATTTTGTTTTTTTATGTATTATTTCTTACATTGTTAGCCCAGAAAACCTTAAGTGTTATTACATACAGCCGGGAAGAACTATTGGATATCAGAGAGATGCCAACTTACCAGCACAACCAGCATTACGACCAGGAATATGACTTTCTCAAAGTGGATCCTTTGTCTGCACCTCCCAGGGCATTTTAATTGATTCCAGAGGCCCAAAACAACGCCACCGGAGGAGAGGGTGCGGGAGCGGTCTTCTTCTGAGGCTTCGGATGCGCACACACCACCCACCGCTTCCGAGTATATCACTTGCTAATGTCCAGTCCCTAGTTATCAAAGTCAACGGAATCAGGGCATGAGTTGCTTTCCAAAGAGATATCCGGGAATGTAACATAGTCTGTTTCACGGAAACATGGCTAGCTTGGGACATGCTGTCTGAGTCAGTAGCCAACAGGATTTTCAGTGGATCGCGCCGACAGGATTAAACATCTCTCCAGTAAGAAGAAGGGAGGGGTGTGTGTTTCATGATTAACGACTCATGGTGTAATTGTAACAACATACAGGAACTCAAGTCCTTTTGTTCACCTGACCTAGAATTCTTCACAATCAAATGCCAACCGTATTATCTCCCAAGTGAACACTCCTCGGTTATTGTCACAGCCGTGTATATCCCTCCGCAAGCAGATACCAAGACGCAATCAAGGAACTTCACTGCACTTCATGCAAACTGGAAACCATATATCCTGAGGCTGCATTTATTGTAGCTGGGGATTTTAACAAAGCTAATTTGAGAACAAGGCAACCTAAATTCTATCAACATATCGATTGCAGTACACGAGCGAGTAACACGCTCGACCATTGCTACTCTAACTTCCACAATGCACACAAGGCCCCCGCCCTCCTTTTGGCAAATCTGACCATGACTCCATCTTGTTGCTCTCCTCCTATAGGCAGAAACTAAAACAAGAAGCACCCGTGCTTAGGTCTATCCAACGCTGGTCTGACCAATCGGATTCCTCGCTTCAAGATTGCTTCGATTAGGTGGACTGGGATATGTTCCGGGTAGCCTCAGAGAACAACATTGGCGTATACGCTGACTCGGTGAGCGAGTTTATAAGAAAGTGTATAGGAGGTGCTGTACCCACTGTGCCTATTAAAACCTTCCCTAACCAGAAACCGTGGATTGATGGCAGCATTTGCGCAAAACTGAAAGCACGTACCACCGCATTTAATCATGGCAAGGCAACTGGGAATACGGCCGAATACAAACAGTGTAGTAACAAGCAAAGTGTCAGTTTAGAGACAAAGTGGAGTCGCAATTCAACGGCTCAAACACGAGACGCATGAGGCAGGATCTACAGAAAACCAGCCCCGTCGCAGATATCGACATCTTGCTTCCAGACATATTAAACACCTTCTTTGCGGGCTTTGAGGACAATACAGTGCCACCGACGCGGCCCACTACCAAAGACTGTAGGCTATCCTTCTCTGTGGCCGACGTGAGTAAACCATTTAAATGTGTTAACCCTCGCAAGGCTGCCGTCCCAGATGGCATCCCTAGTCGCGTCCTCAGAGCATGCGCAGACCAGCTGGCTGGTGTGTTTACGGACATATTCAATCAATCCCTATCCCAGTCTGCTCTCCCCACATTCTTCAAGATGGCCACCATTGTTCCTGTTCCCAAGAAAACCAAGGTAAATTAATTAAATGACTACTTCTGTCATCATGAAGTACTTTGAGAGACTAGTCAAGGATCATATCACCTCCACCCTACCTGTCATCCTAGACACACTTCAATTTTCTTACTGCCCCAATAGGTCCACAGATAATGCAATCGCCATCACACTGCACACTGCCCCATCCTATCTGGACAAGAGGAATACCTATGTAAGAATGCTGTTAATTTACTACAGCTCAGCATTTAACACCATAGCACCCTCCAAACTCATCATTAAGCTTGAGTCCCTGGGTCTTGACCCAGCCCTGTGCAACTGGGTCCTGAACTTCCTGACGGGCCGCCCCCAGGTGGTGAAGGTAGGAAACAACATCTCCACTCCGCTGATCTCAGCCCCCTCCTGTACTTCCTGTTCACCCACGACTGTGTGGCCATGCACGCCTCCAACTCAATCATCAAGTTTGCAGACCACACAACAGTGGTAGGCTTGATTACCAACAACGACGAGACAGCCTACAGGAGGTGAGGGCCCTCGGAGTGTGGTGTCAGGAAAATAACCTCTCACTCAATGTCAGCAAAACAAAAGACTTCAGGAAACAGCAAAGCGAGCACCCCCCTATCTATATTGAAGGGACAGCAGTGGAAAGTTTTAAGTTCCTCGGTGTACATATCACCGACAAACTGAAATGGTCCACACACACAGATATTGTGGTGTAGAAGGCGCAACAGCTCCTCTTCAAACCCTCACTAACTTTTACAGTTGCACAATCGAGAGCATCCTGTTGGGCTGTATCACTGCCTGGTACGGTAACTGCACCGCCCACAACCGCAGGACTCTCCAGTGGGTGGTGTGGTCTGCACAACATCACCGGGGGCAAACTACCTGACACCCGATGTCACAGGAAGGTGAATTGAAAAATCAATAAAGACAATAACCACCCGAGCCACTGCCTGTTCACCCCGCTTCCATCCAGAAGGCGAGGTCAGTACAGGTGCTTCAAAGCTGGGACCGAGAGACTGAAAAACAACTTCTATCTCAAAGCCATCAGATTGTTAAACAGCCATCACTAGCACAGAGAGGCGGCTGCCTACAGACTTGATATCACTTTAATAAATGGAACACTAGTCACTTGAATAATGTCACTTTAAGAATGTTTACATATCTTGCATTGCTTATCTCATATGTATATACTGTATATTGTATCCTACACTATTTATTCTATACTATCTATTGCATCTTAGCCGCTCTGTCACTGCTCATCCATATATTTTACATGTATATATTCTTATCCCACTCCTTTACTAGATTGTGTGTATTAGGTTTTGTTGTGGAATTTGTTAGATATTACCTGTTAGATACTGCTGCACTGTCGGCTCTAGAAGCAGAAGCATTTCTCTACGCTCGCAATAACATCTACTAACCATGCGTATGTGACCAATACAATTTGATTTGATATGATATGTCCATTTTCCACTGCAGGATTTTACACCGGTGCTTTGTCTTTCCACCCCTGAGGCCCCCCAAAAAGCCTTTGGCCATGGCCCAGGTGAACCTACTCTGACTTGAGGCCAGACTAGGGCCAGTGGGGTATTGATGGGAGTAACTGGTCGAGTCAGATTCAGAGAGGCAGCGTCAGATTCAAAGGCAGAGGGAGAGAGAGTGAGAAGAGGAGAGGGGGATTCTCCTCTGCAGTGCGGCTGCTCTGCTGACTGCTAAGGCTGGCGCCCCACTGAGTGAAAAGCTTACACAGCGGTCCTGTCAGCTCAGCGCACGGCAAGGCTTAGACTAAAGAGTCAGGACACAGTGAGGACAGAGACGCATACATACATATACTTTACGCCAACATAGATGCACACACACACACACACACACACACACACACACACACACACACACACACACACACACACACACACACACACACACACACACACACACACACACACACACACTGTGTTATCTGCGTTCTGTGTTACTGGCTTGGCGATTCCTCTCTAGGGACTCTCCTTCCAAGAATGTGTACTAGATTACAAATGGCTTGACTGAGAAACCCACAGCCATAATAGTAAACAACACAATGTATGCTGACATCCACAGAGCTGGGATGTAAACCTGTGCCATCATGTGCCATCTCTATCACACACACACACACACACACACACACACACACACACACACACACACACACACACACACACACACACACACACAGAGAGAGAGCATAGAGACACAATCTCAGTTTCAAAGACACAAAGACACATCAAAATGGACAGAGCAGGCAACCACACACACTCCCACCGCCGATCACACGACAGAGGGAGAACCAAGCTTCTCAGCCTGCCTCTCCTGAATGAAGAGCTATACATACAGTAACTATTCAATGGAGGTAGACCTGAGCCAAACACTGTCATTTTTGTAAATAACTTCACCTCCTTTCTAATGTAATAGAGAGCTTTGAGAGTGATGAAAGAGTGGGAGCAAAGAGGGCCCAGTTCATCTGGAGAAGCGAGGCAAAGAGAGTCACACAGACGGCGATGGGCAGATAACACTGATGATAAATAAAGCTCTTACCCCCCCCCCCCCCAATTCACTGCAACAAATCTCCTCCCTGCAGATGCAGATGCCCACAACGGCGACCCAATATGTCTGGGACCTCCTGTGGGCTCTGGCATTATACCAGTATGGGTACACTGATGGATGGGGAGAACTGGTTATCAGGTTTACTACCCCGCTCTGTGGATGTCTGCATACTATTATGGCTGTGGGTTTCTCAGTCAAGCCATTTGTAATCTAGTACACATTCTTGGAAGGAGAGTCCCTAGAGAGGAATCGCCAAGCCAGTAACACAGGACACAGATAACACAGCGTGTGTGTGTGTGTGTGTGTGTGTGTGTGTCTGTGTGTCTGTGTGTGTGATCTGAGATGAAACACAAAAGACGATAGGGACAGTTCCACACTGATTCTCTGATTTGACAGGCTCCTTATCTCAGTACACAGCCACCTCTCCTACAGCCTGAGGTTAGTATGCAAGCGACAACACATGACAGTTAAAGTGAAAACCACTTTGTACATTTTTGATACAGAAATACTATCATTTAACTACTAGATTGACACCTGCTACTTAGACGACGCCTACGCTGAATATAAATTATTTAATACACTAAGTGACAAGCGTCTTCAAACTTCAAGCGTTATGCCCTTTGGCAGAATAGAGCAGAACACACCCAGGAGTTAACAAAACAGATACTGTCACACATAGGAAGAGAGAGAGTGGGGGGAGAGAGTGAGAGAGAGAGAGAGAGAGAGAGAGAGAGAGAGAGTGATAGAGAGAGAGAGAGAGAGAGAGAGAGAGAGAGAGAGAGAGAGAGAGAGAGAGAGAGAGAGAGAGAGAGAGAGAGAGAGAGAAAGTAAGAGGTCGAGGGTGAGAGTGAGAGGCAGAGAAAGTGAGAGGTAAAGGGTGAGAGTGAGCGGTAGAGAAAGAGAGGACAAGATAGTACAAGAAGCAGAGAGAAATGAACTGGCCATCTATTACCCAGGCCAGCCAGGTGAGTAGAGTCCTCCTCCTCCTCCTCTCAGTGCGTCTCGGAGACACCATCAGTCACGGCTGTTGGCTGTCTCTCCATGAATCACACACCACACACACAGACACACACAAACACACTTCGCCTCATCGGTCCAAAGCGACCGAGCATGTCCACTCCATCATCTATCTTCCTGACAGGCTTCAGTATTGTAGTGAAGCACTGAAGCTAGGGCCCCCTTCGTCTGCCCATCCGTTTGATGTGTACTCCAGCTCAACCACTCAAGCCTTCTCTCTCCCTCTGACAAGGTGAGGTTATTTTAAACCAGGAATACAGTAGTCAGATCAGGTTTAGAGGTGATCAGCATTTCTGGTGGCCACGCCAGCACAACGGCAGGCAGCCGCGGTAACACTATAGCTAGCCTAGCTTAGGTCAAACACTGCACTACCAGCCAGGACCAACGTTCAATGTTGAATTAAGAAGTATGCAACAACAGGCCTACGGGTTTATGTAATCAAAGCAAAAGGACAGGAGATGGTAGAAGCCAACACAGTCAAAGTGACTCACACAATGACTGGCCAAAACACACAACACAACACTGTGTTGACATTAATGCAGGAAAACTTAAATCAGTTTTAACGAATTTGTATCAGGATGTTAAATGTGCAACCAGAGGGAAAAAAATTAATCTAGACCACCTTTACTCCACACACAGAGACGTATAGGGGCATACCGCCCCAAGAGATCCACAGATGATGCGATCTCTATTGCACTTCACACTGCCCTTTCCCACCTGGACAAAAGGAACACCTATGTGAGAATGTACAAAGTTCTCCCTCGCCCTCCATTTGGCAAATCTGACCATAACTCTATTCTCCTGATTCCTGCTTACAAGCAAAAATTAAAGCAGGAAGCACCAGTGACTCTGTCTATAAAAAAGTGGTCAGATGAAGCAGATACTAAACTACAGGACTGCTTTGCTAGCATAGACTGGAACATGTTCCAGGATTCTTCAGATGGCATTGAGGAGTACACCACATCAGTCACTGGCTTTATCAATAAGTGCATCGAGGACGTCGTCCCCACAGTGACTGTACGTACATACCCCAACCAGAAGCCATGGATTACAGACAACATCCGCACCGAGCTAAAGGGCAGGAGCAGGACTCTAACCCAGAAGCTTATAATAAATCACGCTATGCCCTCCGACGAACCAACAAACAGGCGAAGCGTCAATACAGGACTAAGGTCGAGTCATACTACACCGGCTCCGACGCTCGTCGGATGTGGCAGGGCTTGCTAACTATTACAGACTACAAAGGGAAGCACAACCGAGAGCTGCCCAGTGACACGAGCCTACCAGACAAGCTAAATAAGTTTTATGCTCGCTTCGAGGCAAGTAACACTGAAACACGCATGAGAGCATCAGCTGGTCCGAAAGACTGTGTGATCACGCTCTCCGCAGCTGATGTGAGTAAGACCTTTAAACAGGTCAACATTCACAAGGTCGCTGGGCCAGACGGATTACCAGGACGTGTACTCCTAGCATGCACTGACCAACTGGCAAGTGTCTTCACTGACATTTTCAACCTCTCCCTGTCTGAGTCTGTAATACCAACATGTTTCAAGCAGACAACCATAGTCCCTGTGCCCAAGAACACTAAGGTAACCTGCCTAAATGACTACCGACCCGTAGCACTCACGTCTGTAGCCATGATGTGCTTTGAAAGGCTGGTTATGGCCAACATCAACACCATTATCCCAGAAAACCTAGACCCACTCCAATTTGCATGCCTTCCCAAGAGATCCACAGATGATGCGATCTCTATTGCACTTCACACTGCCCTTTCCCACCTGGACAAAAGGAACACCTATGTGAGAATGCTAGTCATTGACTACAGCTCAGCGTTCAACACCATAGTGCCCTCACAGCTCATCAATAAGCTAAGGACTCTGGGACTAAACACCTCCCCCTTCAACTGGATCCTAAACTTCCTGATGGTAAGGGTAGGTAACAACACATCCGCCACGCTGATCCTCAACACGGGGGCCCCTCAGGGGTAAGTGCTCAGTCCCCTATTGTACTCCCTGTTCACTCATGACTGCACGGCCAGGCACAACTCCAACACCATCATTAAGTTTGCTGATGACACACCAGTGGTAGGCCTGGTCACCGAAAACAATTAGACAGCCTATAGGGAGGAGGTCAGAGACCTGACCGTGTGGTGCAATTACAACAACCTCTCCCTCAACATGTTCAAGACAAAGGAGATGATTGTGGTCTACAGGAAAAGGAGGACCGAGCACGCCCCCATTCTCATCGATGGGGCTGTAGTGGAGCCGGTTGAGAGCTTCAAGTTCCTTGGTGTCCACATCACCAACAAACTAACATGGTCCATGCACACCAAGACAGTCCTGAAGAGGGCACGAAAAAAACTATTCTCACTCAGGAGACTGAAAAGATTTGTCATGGGTCCTCAGATCCTCAAAAGGTTTTACAGCTGCACCATCGATACCATGCTGACTTGTTGCATCACTGCCTGGTATGGCAACTCCTCGGCCTCTGACAGCAAGGCACTACAGAGGGTAGTGCGTACGGCCCAGTATTTCACTGGGGCCAAGCTTCCTGCCATCCAGGACCTCTATACCAGGCAGTGTCAGAGGAAGGCCCTAAAAATGGTCAAAGACTCCAGCCACCCTAGTCATAGACTTTTCTCTCTGCTACCACACGGCAAGCAGTGTGCCAAGTCTAGGTCCAAGAGGCTTCTAAACAGCTTCTACCCCCAAATCATAAGACTCATGAACAGCTAATCAAATGGCTACCCAGACCTTTTGCACCACCCCCCCTGCTGTTGCTAGTCTCCGTTATTATCTATGCATAGCCACATTAATAACCCTACCTGCATGTATATCATTTCCTCAATTACCTCGACACTGGTGCCCCTGCACATTGACACATTGACTCTGAACCGGTACCCCCTGTATATAGCCCCGCTATTGTTATTTACTGCTGCTCCTTAATTATTTGCTTTTGTTATCTCTTACTTTTTTTTTAGGTATTTTCTTAAAACTGTATTATTGGTTAAGGGCTTGTAAGTAAGCATTTGACTGTCAGGTCTACACCTTTTGTATTCGGCGCATGTGACAAATACAATCTGATTTGATTTGATTATTTGATTTGATTTTTGTATAAAAAAACACACAAACAGAGACATATCTCTTTACAGATTTGACCAGAAGCAGTGCACTTTATAGGGAATAGGGTGTGATTTGGGATTCGCCCCCATTGTTGTCATTATATTAATAAATAGGGAGTGCCTTTGCACTCAAAGCCCATCTTCAACACACTTCAACAGGGCACAATGCTGTAGTGGTAGTTAACTGTGCTTCACAAACTCTCCACAGCCCAATAAAGGATAAAGGTGCCATGTAGTGAAAAGCTAATTAAGGTAACTCTCGCTCCAGCATTTAGGAAATGAGAAACTCCACCAATAAGAGCCAATCTGGATCTGTCCATGATCAGCTAATCCACAGACAGAAGGTAGAAAGAGCTCAACTCTCAAAAGACGACACAGTAAGACAGTCATTGCAATACTGTAGAATGACATAGAATCTATTAATGATATATCCTATGAATTATGGGACCTCTATGGTCATTACACTTTACAATTCCACTATGCATTCAATCGAAAAGTGGGTGGGGGCATCACAGCACGCAAAAGAATAGGGATGAATACAGCAAGGACAATCTTACAGTATGAAGTCCTCTAACCAAAACAACAGAAGGAGAGGATGAAAGAGGCTGGCCACCCACAGAGCTCTTGAACTTCCCATTCAGCCAAGGATAGGAGGATGAGGGATAGGGAGGTCTGCACGCAACCTCTCGCTCATTAAAGAGGACTTCTACTCACTCTCTTCCCCCTGTTATTTCTAATCCCTATTTCTTCCCCCCTGTTTGTGTGCAGTAATACTCCTTTGTATGTCTGTGGCTGCATTTACAGGCCTCGATGAGGACCTGACTACTGTAGAGTTAGCTACTGTGTAAACCAACTGCCATTATAGAAATTGACTTGAGTCTTATGTTGGGATGCTACATTGTTGGAATGTGCTCCCACAGACATTGATAGTAAATCAAATCAAATCCAAATGTATTTGTCACATGCGCCGAATACAACACCTTACAGTGAAATGCTTACTTACGAGCCCCTAACCAACAATGCAGTAAAAAAAATTAACAAATACGGAGAATAATAAGAAATAAAAGTAACAAGTAATTAAAGAGCAGCACTAAAATAACAATAGTGAAACTATATACAGGGGGGTACCGGTACAGAGTCAATGTGAGAGGGCACCGGTTAGTTGAGGTAATATGTACATGTAGGTAGAGTTATTAAAGTGACGATGCATAGATAATAACAACAGAGAGTAGCAGTGGTGTAAAAGGGGGGGGGGGGGGGGGGGGGGGGGGTCAATGAAAATAGTCTGGGTAGCCATTTGATTAGGTGTTCAGGAGTCTTATGGCTTGGGAGTAGAAGCTGGCAGTGATGCAACCCGTCAGGATGCTCTCGATGGTGCAGCTGTAAAACCTTTTGAGGATCTGAGGATCCATGCCAAATCTTTTCAGTCTCCTGTGGGGGAATAGGTTTTGTCGTGCCCTCTTCACGACTGTCTTGGTGTGTTTGGAACATGTTAGTTTGTTGGTGATGTGGACACCAAGGAACTTGAAGCTCTCAACCTGCTCCACTACAGCTCTGTCGATGAGAATGGGGGCGTGCTCGGTCATCTTTTTCCTGTAGTCCACAATAATCTCCTTTGTCTTGATCAGGTTGAGGGAGAGGTTGTTGTCCTGGCACCACACGGTCAGGTCTCTGACCTCCTCCCTATAGTCTGTCTCGTCGTTGTTGGTGATCAGGCCTACCACTGTTGTGTCATCTGCAAACTTAAAGATGGTGTTGGAGTACTGCCTGGCCGTGCAGTCATGAGTGAACAGGAAGTACAGGAGGGGACTGAGCACGCACCCCTGAGGGGCCCCTGTGTTGAGGTTCAGCATGGTGGATGTGTTGTTACCTACCCTTACCACCTGGGGGTGGCCCGTCAGGAAGTCCAGGATCCAGTTGCAGAGGTGTCTAGTCCCAGGGTCCTTAGCTTATTGATGAGCTGTGAGGGCACTAATGGTGTTGAACGCTGAGCTGTAGTCAATGAATAGCATTCTCACATAGGTGTTCCTTTTGTCCAGGTGGGAAAGGGCAGTGTTCAGTGCAATAGAGATTGCATCATCTGTGGATCTGTTGGAGCGGTATGCAAATTGGAGTGGGTCTAGGGTTTCTGGGATAATGGTGTTGATGTGAGCGATGACCAGCCTTTTGAAGCACTTAATTGCTATAGACGTGAGTGCTACGGGTCGATAGCAGCTACAGTAGGGTCTGTATAGGTTTGTCTCTTTTTATTTAAACGCCAACATAAGCTGATCCTAGATCTGTGCTAGACCTGTGCCTATAGGTTACAAAATATGTGGCTATAGGTTACTCGATCTGTGCCTATTGGTTAACTTCTACACAGAGCATTAGGGAGGAGGACAGAGGGGAGGGGTTAAGACGAGGGTATGACACTCACAGGGGCAGATGCATTCTTCACTGTCACACTGGGTGTGGTGGCTCGCAGGGCTCCGCTCACACCGTGGTAATACTTGAAGCATATCTTAGTCTCCGCTGCAGGAGAGAGGGAAAGAAACAGAGAGAGAGAAAGAGAGAGAGAGATTTTAACTTTAATTGCCCTTTTCTTGACATGTTTCAATGAATGGCAACCAATTGTACCGTCCGACGACACTTTTTACTGAAATAGTCACATCCAGTGAGCGTGTCAAAATCAAGAGAGAGAGTGAGACATACTGAGAGAGAGAGAAAGAGGGAGGGAGAATAAGGGATAACAAGACAGAGAGAGAGAGAGAGTGAGAGAGAGAGAGAGAGAGATAGATAGATACAGTGCCTTGCGAAAGTATTCGGCCCCCTTGAACTTTGCGACCTTTTGCCACATTTCAGGCTTCAAACATAAAGATATAAAACTGTATTTTTTTGTGAAGAATCAACAACAAGTGGGACACAATCATGAAGTGGAACAACATTTATTGGATATTTCAAACTTTTTTAACAAATCAAAAACTGAAAAATTGGGCGTGCAAAATTATTCAGCCCCTTTACTTTCAGTGCAGCAAACTCTCTCCAGAAGTTCAGTGAGGATCTCTGAATGATCCAATGTTGACCTAAATGACTAATGATGATAAATACAATCCACCTGTGTGTAATCAAGTCTCCGTATAAATGCACCTGCACTGTGATAGTCTCAGAGGTCCGTTAAAAGCGCAGAGAGCATCATGAAGAACAAGGAACACACCAGGCAGGTCCGAGATACTGTTGTGAAGAAGTTTAAAGCTGGATTTGGATACAAAAAGATTTTCCAAGCTTTAAACATCCCAAGGAGCACTGTGCAAGCGATAATATTGAAATGGAAGGAGTATCAGACCACTGCAAATCTACCAAGACCTGGCCGTCCCTCTAAACTTTCAGCTCATACAAGGAGAAGACTGATCAGAGATGCAGCCAAGAGGCCCATGATCACTCTGGATGAACTGCAGAGATCTACAGCTGAGGTGGGAGACTCTGTCCATAGGACAACAATCAGTCATATATTGCACAAATCTGGCATTTATGGAAGAGTGGCAAGAAGAAAGCCATTTCTTAAAGATATCCATAAAAAGTGTTGTTTAAAGTTTGCCACAAGCCACCTGGGAGACACACCAAACATGTGGAAGAAGGTGCTCTGGTCAGATGAAACCAAAATTGAACTTTTTGGCAACAATGCAAATTGTTATGTTTGGCGTAAAAGCAACACAGCTGAACACATCATCCCCACTGTCAAACATGGTGGTGGCAGCATCATGGTTTGGGCCTGCTTTTCTTCAGCAGGGACAGGGAAGATGGTTAAAATTGATGGGAAGATGGATGGAGCCAAATACAGGACCATTCTGGAAGAAAACCTGATGGAGTCTGCAAAAGACCTGAGACTGGGACGGAGATTTGTCTTCCAACAAGACAATGATCCAAAACATAAAGCAAAATCTACAATGGAATGGTTCAAAAATAAACATATCCAGGTGTTAGAATGGCCAAGTCAAAGTCCAGACCTGAATCCAATCGAGAATCTGTGGAAAGAACTGAAAACTGCTGTTCACAAATGCTCTCCATCCAACCTCACTGAGCTCGAGCTGTTTTGCAAGGAGGAATGGGAAAAAATGTCAGTCTGTCGATGTGCAAAACTGATAGAGACATACCCCAAGCGACTTACAGCTGTAATCGCAGCAAAAGGTGGCGCTACAAAGTATTAACTTAAGGGGGCTGAATAATTTTGCACGCCCAATTTTTCAGTTTTTGATATGTTAAAAAAGTTTGAAATATCCAATAAATGTCGTTCCACTTCGTGATTGTGTCCCACTTGTTGTTGATTCTTCACAAAAAAATACAGTTTTATATCTTTATGTTTGAAGCCTGAAATGTGGCAAAAGGTCGCAAAGTTCAAGGGGGCCGAATACTTTCGCAAGGCACTGTAGATAGATAGATAGATAGAGAGAGAGAGAGAGAGAGAGAGACAAAGGAGGTGAGATTAAGGTCACGTCACCACAAAGTCATTTTTTCCCCTTCCTGTGACCCACTGGATTAGATGGAGGGATGGATTGGACAGAGGGATGGATTGGACAGAGGGATGGGTGGATGGAGGGAATAGAGAATAGTAGTGACAGAGATGATGGCAGGCTTCCTGACAGGATGATCCAACCCTAATCCCTTTGTTGACATCATCATCAGGTTGGTGGATGAGGAATGCAGAGATGGAGCACTATAGTTCATCATTGTTGTGCGACAGACTATAATCCACTGTGTCCAATGAAGGAAGTCAATCACTTCAACATAAATTTATTTTTTTAAACTGTTCATTTTCCTCTAAATTGTACTGCTATCATTGCGATACAGCCACTGTAGGTTAAAGAGGCGTCGGCTGACATAATAGGAGAATAAATCAATTTAGGATAGGCATGTGCATTCTTGTCTATTGTGTGTGTGAGAGAGAGAGCGAGAGCGACAGAGAGAGAGAGAGAGAGAGAGAGAAAGAGGGAGAGACAGAGAGAGAGATAGAAACATGCTCTAGGGAGCACACATTGTGATGACAAAGAGGTGTTCACGAGAGGAGAGTCCCAGGTGAATTTGTGCTGCCAAATCCGTCTCCTTATGCAGTTACTACACATGTTCTAAAAACAGAAAATCAGAGCTGAGCAAAAAAAGATAGCCACCAGAAAAGACCCACTTTCGGAACGCTCCACTTGACTTCCCCTGTGTGTGTGTGTGTGTGTGTGTGTGTGTGTGTGTGTGTGTGTGTGTGTGTGTGTGTGTGTGTGTGTCTCAGTCTGAAAACAGCTCACACCTGCTCCTCTGTCACCTAACTAATAGGGTACCATTTCACTCTGTAACACATTCCATTTGTATCCAAGGGAGGCTCTAACGAAAAATCACTATCTGCTTGTCACACAAAAATGGGCTCCCCTTATTTTAGCATTCCTAGCACAGTCATTGGACTCTGCCACCACAGGGGAGTGCCAGGCTTTTCCACAGGGAACCTGAGGATATCTCTCTCTAGGCTTGGGCTTTCTGCAGCCTCGGCAGTAGATAAGGCGGTTTGTTTAGACTGATCCTGAGTCCCAGCCACAGATCAGGCAGGCTGCCATGTGAGCAGTAGACATTAGTCCTGCTAGTTGTCATATCCCTGTCGGAGATGAATAGCAAGGGAGAGAGAAATCAATACATCCGTCCTGGTCGGCGGTGGCAGGTTTGAGAATGAGATATGGACAGAAATGTGGATAATGGGACATATTTTGCATAATCACAGTTTTTAAAAAAAAATTTAAACTCTACCTGGCTGAAAAATTGGTGGTGAAATTGTCAGAAAGTTCCAGACATCTGGAGGAGAGAGTGGGTTTTTGAGTCTGACTCACTGTGATTTCTGCAGCCCTCGGAAACATCAGTGCCTGCCTGTAGCCTGATGCACCATTTTAATTAGTATAAATAAAGTATCACCTCATGGTATAATTCTAACAGCTTGCGACATCCAAGAGATAAATACTGACATTTTGCTTAGGCCAGTAAACATCCAATGTAGTCTAAATACTTATGACAAAACAAACATAGAGGGGTTGAAATTCGCTATCAACTCTCTCTACAGATAAACAACATGCTCCACACACAGGACGTGCTACAATGCTGAACTTCAAATCTCCCACAGTGATAAAACAACAGGAACAGTCTCAGAATATTTGCTACCAGTTGACCTGTAGACATTTAAAATGTCATTTTAAAGGAGATAGGTATACGATAGGTATACTTACAATCTGCAAAGTAGGAGCTGGTATCGATCTTCCACACTATCTGGCCTTTGTGGGAGCCGTTCACTCCCCGGTTCTTATAGTCCAGAAAGTTCTCCGACAGTCCCTCATCTAAATGAACAGGAACATCATACACAATGTAACAGTATATATTGTAGCTTCTATATTATTTTGTATGCTCACTGTAATCAAAGCCCACTGTGAACTTGACAAATGTCAGTTGGGAAAAGGTCTAAACCTCCCACTGGACACACACTGGTTGAATCAACGTTGTTTCCATGTCACTTCAACGAAATTACGTTGAACCAACGTGTACTAGACGTTGAACTGACGTCTGTGCCCACTAGGATTAGTCTAATGGGCAAAGTTTGGACAATCCTTCTGATGTTTGGAACTGGTGTAGACTTGACTCTTGCCATTGACTCATCAGAAGCTCCACCCACCTATGAGGTACATGCCGATCCAGTCCCCGGCATCCACCTCCTCCTTGATGTCCCAGCAGATGAGCATGTCCTGGGACTGGCTGATGGCGTAGTGGGAGGTGCTGACGGTCAGCGTTGAGCGGCTGTCCGAGGTGACCAGGTCAGCATCGCTAGTAGAGCGGGGCTGCAGGGCCAGGGCGGTGGCGTGGTCGTGCCGGGGCCCACCGTTGGGGTACTGCTCGGGGCTGTAGCTGTAACGCGTCCCAGCGTCCTTGCAGCGCCGCCGACTCTGGGCGCTGCGCGACGGCGACGCCATGGCGGACAGGCCCAGGAACCTGTTTTGGTACAAGTTCTGGAGGGAGGTACAACACACACACTACAGGGTAATGTAATTACCGGAAGATGTGTTGGATGTTTCATGTACGAGATAATACATTGTAATATGATGTAAGTCCAGCAGCTTTAAATAGTGAAGTAAATTAGGGACATTGTTGCTGGACTACTTTGATTACATTCTGACTGAGGTAAATTTTCTGTTAGAAAAAAAGGAAGTAAAATGATCCATCATATTGGACCGATATACAGCGTCACTAATACCATCCCTTCACATCGTGACTACATAGAGTTTACACAGTGAGAATATTTCTGCCAGTACCAGCTTTGAGATGGGTGTGTTGAGATTGTAGGGCACTTTGCACTACCCATTGCCAATCTGCTTAGACATCGAAGCTCTTTCGCGTGGCATTAAAAGACAGATAAGAGCAAATGTAAACACAAGTGAATGCTCATTCGCTCAATCAGAGGATTCCGAGCCGTTCCACCCAGCGGCAGTTGCAGTCATTTGGCACTCCGTTCCACATCACCATAAACATGGAGGTTGTTAACTGTTAGCAGCAGGACAATCACAGTAATTCATAGGCGCTGGCAGAAACATTTGGGCAAACACACTCATTTGTAATGGACGCTAACGATGTGTGGGAAGAGTGTGGGGGAATGGGTTCCACTGATGGAAATGTTAATCTGATGGTAGAGCCATGAGGTGCAATCTGGGTCTTGTTCAGTAGGGAGTGAACATTATGAAATGTTTTTAAACTGGGAGGTGTTAGTAAAACTTGTCCCATGACAACACAGATTTTTCCGTTACTGTTGCAAAACGTTTTGGTGCAGTTTGCCCCACTGAACACTGCCCTGGTGTTGTAGGTTTTAGGGGTTGGTGGACACATTAGTAAGTGAACGGTCGGTTATCCAGCCCACCAAGGTCAAGGTGGGGAGGTGTACACACTGTATACATTCCATTCTAACGAGCAACCATTACAGGTGCCTTCTTTTGCTGAAGGATTGTGACTGATTGCATGATGAATATGGATCCTAAAATGATGACCTTGGTTTGGTTAAGGTTTAGTTTAAATGGGTCTTTTCCCCATTGGATGTGGGTTTGGTGCATTATAGTGGTGAAGGCCTAAAATTGGAAGAAGATAGGGAAAACAATATAATCCAGTCTGATGTGTCTTCGCATCGTCAAAGCCAGCTCCTCCTAAGGAAGTGTTCACATCCTTGCACAGTGAGTGCAATGATGAACTAGGCTACGTTTGCTTGTGTGTGTTTTGATCACACAAACCCCCCACACTCCCCAGAGATCCTTATCTTTTACATACAGAACATCAATATAGGTTTCTGGCCTAAGGGTACCCACAGACACAATCCTCATCGTAAACAGCCTGGAGTGAACAATCCATGGTGTAGCCTACATGCAGTGACAAAATAAAAAGTCCTATCTGTGTGTTGGAAAGCAGCCCTCCCACAGTAGAAGAGGTATTGACAGACAGCTCTGCCTCTAGAGACACCTGGCAGTCTAACTCCCACTGCGAAAGAACACCCTAACTTCTCAGTGAGATTACCATCACCTTATTCAGCTTTAGGCTGGTTTACTCCAACACATCTTCAGTGAAAAGGCCTGATCCTTGCTAACACTGAACAGCGTACCTGGTAGTCTAGTTTTAGTTTATCGTAGAGTCATTCAGAATGCAAGCAATGTGTAGGGCCAGTTAGGGCCAACTGTAGGCCAATTAGTCCATTTAATAGTGATACCAAAACATCACTGCACATCTCGTACTGTATGCTGTCATTCTTACATTTAGTGGGGGGATGTTTGTAGGTTAGTTAGTTGGTTTAGGTCATTGTCTGTCTATTTCAATTCTTGGAGTTGAGCACCTTTCCCATCTAAGCACAACCAAGGGTAAGGGCTAGACCCCAAGAAGAGGCATCAATTGGCATTGGACACTGGACCTGGGTACTTTAGTTGTAACACCATATGAGACACAGCTAGAAACACAAACACATTGAGTGAAGACACCACAGACGGACCACGATGCTGTTATGGAGCACAGCATGGTAGGTGTGATGGTTGATGGGTAATGGTGACGGCACAGAGCGAGGAGGACACTGACCTTAACACTACACAGGTTCAGCAGCATTATGTGTCGTCAACTCAAAGCACATCAAATCCTGAGGAAAAGGTCATGGGATTATTTAGCATGGAAAGCAACACAGCGCAATCACAGTTTATATGATTGACTATACTATTGATTACGTGATCATGTGGTATTTTCTGTAGCATATCCCTAAATAACTGTGTTTCTATCACTGTAGGGTTACATAGTACATAGTAGCTGTGAACTGGTGGGTAGGGTCGCCACTTCTCTTTCAAAACATAAACATACAGTAAGTAGCCATTTAAAACTGGATTATACAGATCAGATGTGTGAAAACATGAACACTAATATACTGTATAACAGAGATTCAGGGGGAAATCGCTACAATATTGGGATATTATTTTTGACGATATAGGCTATCGTATCCTTTTTACAATATCGCAATATCATTTTTGTGCTAGTTGGATGTACCTGCACCAAAACTCCAGTATTTTTTCTTTATAGCCTGTTCTCCATCTTCTTTTTAAATAGGGGGCCAATTCGTTTTGAGCTGTTTTATTTCCATGACTGATCAAAACTCATTCTCATGGCTCTCTCTTGTCCCTCTGATAGCAGACTTATGGTGAGCAATACGGTCTGTTCGGAACATCGACTCGCAATAAAATCACAATATAGATATATAGAATCGTGAGAATTGCAAGACATATCGTATCGCTTCCTAAGTACCGCGATCATTTCGTATCATGAGGTGCGTTAATGCGTAAAATACTGGAAATAGCATAAACTGGAGATGCTAGTGGCATGAGAAAGCGAACGGGAGCTCAGGAGTTTTCATACTTCGTCTTCGTCAGACAAAATATGAATCATTGAGACACAGAGCATTATGACAGAGACAAAGACAAACACACACACAGATCAAGGACATACTGACCATGTTAAAACAGACAGACAGAAAAGGACAGGAAGAACCAGAGACAGAAGCAGAGACACAGATGGAAAGAAACAGATGCAATAAGAAACAGGACAACAAAAGAATAGATCCCTTTGCATAGAGCCTAGAATCTATACACACGGCAGCAAATGCATTGCTTCAAGTACATCAAAAAACAGACAACCCCATATGCATTTGCTGATGACCACATGACAGTTAAGTAGAAACTAAACCTGCAGAAGAAAGTTAGACAAAACAACCAGGGCTGTCGTTCTCCTTGGTATCTCTTCCTTCTATCTCTCTGCCTCTTCCTACAGCGCTTAAGTGAATTAAACAGCATATGAGATGCACGGCTCATCGGGTTTCAAATGTTATTTGTGCTAAGTGGGAGCTAAGCACGCTTCTATTCTCTTCTGGAGGAGCCGGTGCGCTCTCGTCAGCATTGATCGTTCAGTAACAAGGCTAATGGAGTCGGACAACAGCCGAGAGAGAGAGGTAGAGAGAAATCCTTCCACCGTTGCTAGTGTGGGTCTACTGGTGGTGAATTCCCCTGATCTCCAGGAAACCACCTGATAGGCAGACAGAAACACTTCACTTAGCCTACGTACAAGCATAAAACATGGTATTCTAGCTTCACCTACACATCAATGACATACATAAATCTCTTTTTATTTGTCACATGCTTCGTAAACAACAGGTGTAGACTAACAGTGAAATGCTTACTTACAGTTCCTTCCCAACAATGCAGAGAGAAAAATAGCACAAGGAATAAATACACAATGAGTACCAATAACTTGGCTATATATAACCGAGTCCATATACAGAGGTAATTGAGGTAGATATGTACATATAGGTAGGGGTAAAGTGACTAGGCAACAGGATAGATGATAAACAATATCAGCAGCGTACGCGGTGAGTTAAAAGTGTTTATGCAAAAGGGGTCAATGCAGATAGTCCGGGTACCTATTTGGTTAACTAATTAGCAGTCTTATGGCTTGGGGGTAGATGCTGTTCAGGGTCCTGTTGGTTCCATCGGTAATGCTTGCCATGCAGTGGCAGAGAAAACAGTCTATGACTCGGGTGGCTGGAGTCTTCGGTTCGAAACCCTGAGCCGACTAGGTGAAAAACTGTCCATGTGTCCTTGAGCAAGGCACTTCACCTTAATTGCTCCTTTAAGTCACTCTGTATAAGAGCATCTGCTAAATGGCTTAAATGTCAAAAATACTGAATAAAAAGATATAGGGTCTTGTCTTAGGACGTATACGGATAATGAGTGTGTAGAGGCTTTTCTGTATAGTGCAACAGTGCAGCAAGAACGTGATAGGCTGTAACCGGGCCAGAAGTCACAGTTGAATTGTACTGTCGAAGGAGACACGGATCACATGAGCGCACCAGGGAACAGGGTTCCCCACTCGCAGGCTGACACTTTAGGCGGGAATCCAATGAGACACTGCTGGGTGAATCTCAATAGTATTTCCTCTCTCCTTGACTCACTGTGTGAGTATTAATCCCACTCTGACAATTCATTGGAGGCGGTTAATGCTAAACTCCATTACAGATTACACAACACACTGCCTGTGCATTCTCATCATGGGAGATCCATGCACACAGTGTTATTCCCATGCCATGTCAGGTCTAAAGCCCTATGGACCTCATTAGATAGATAACACATCCAGCAGCGTGCTGTGTCTCGGTGGGTTTAACAGGGTACCACATCTCCAGAGGGAAGACATGGCTTTCATTTCTACCAGGGCTGCTTCCTGCCTGACACTGGCATAATTAGCCCATATAATTACATTTAAGAGAGAGCCATTTTGAATTCCGTTCACATACAGAAGGAATAGCTGTTGTTTTATGGGGCTGACACTTACTCTTTATCTATCTAGGTTCATCCTCGACAACACCTCGGTTAGCCTCGTGGTTAATTGCCCCCGACTTATCCACACAGATAATGATAATCTTCCCACGCTCTTCTTCAAATGTTAATAGAATGAAATGGGAAGCTACTGTAAGAGGCTTCGGTCTTTTTCCTGCTCAGCCATGAAAGTATAGTCTAGAACAGGGATGGGCAACTATGATGGGGGTTTGGCTCGTTGGTCTCTTCGTTTTGATTCAAATAAAGCGCTATGTTCATCTGTACAAGTACTTGTATTTGCACACATAGACAGTACAAGGCCTTATATGTGGATTTATGGACTTGAAGCATGTTACTATTTTATTGGACACCAGACATTGAATATCAATATCTGTCGGAGAAGGCATGCAACACTATCAGAGCAGGGAAACAGAGTAAATCTACTATTTCTGCTCTACCTCTTTTCACATAAGAGACAACTGGAAGTGTTCCTACGATAGCCATTTTTGTACGATATCTATTGCTAGACGGTTCTAACACACAATCCCAACCTGTATTAAATGCTACTGAGAAGTGACTCTCTCTATGCATGTCAGGTTGACTGTTCACATTCACCGTCCTCCTACATTGTGATGACTCAAGGCAGCTCTACAAGTTGCTGCTGTCTTCCTGCCATGGTGTTAATAATCCCCAAGATGGCTGCCCCATGCGGAGTCTCTTCCTCATTGAGGTAGGTACTGTAGGTCTGTGTGCTTTCATTGA
Organism: Oncorhynchus mykiss; assembly: GCF_013265735.2. Lineage (NCBI taxonomy): Eukaryota > Metazoa > Chordata > Actinopteri > Salmoniformes > Salmonidae > Oncorhynchus > Oncorhynchus mykiss. Next base: position 22,441,903 of record NC_048579.1, read on the forward strand.
CTCATTGTCAAGGGTTTACGTCATTCTAACCTCACAGCAAAAATATTGCCGTGTGATATTGTGCTATAGCCTATATTTTCCAATAAAGAGCTGACGAAATCTCATGTGAAAATGGTTTCACTCGAACCAACTTCCCTCTGACGTCAATCCAACATATTCCCATCTGCATGAAATACATCTGTTCTCAATTGAAGTGAAAAGTGTTTCCCCTGGGCTAATAGAGGATGGCATACTGTAGGTTGACTCTGACAGTTCTTCCCCAGTCATTTTCTGCGTTAAACATATTGAAGGCCCAGTGGGCAGCGGACCAAAAAACAAAAGTTCCTCGTCTGAATAGGCTTTTCAAGTCTCTGAAGGGTAGCATTGAAACTCGTTTCTATATGGGTCAGCTTTTGTCTAAGAGAGTATTTTATATATGGCCTCTGGCTTGTTCTATGTTTCAACATCGTACACAAACAAGCAGATTTATTTTCATCTACACAGTATTTACATCTCAGACTGATGGCTCGACCAAACAACAACTGGATACAGCCTGTACACAGGCCCCATTGATTTACAGATGTCGGATTTGGATAAACAATTATACATTGGGCAGCAGCTTGATATAAACCAAATCAATGCCTCTAAATCATTGTACTAGCTAGAAAGAGTATGTTTTGTGACCTCAACAGGAATCACTCGGCGTTATTGGAAAACCCAAAGATTATGGCCAGATTTCCAATGAAGTAGAGTCTGTTCTTTGGTTCTCTCTGGACAGAATTCAATCAGCAACCTACGCACCAATAAGACTGTTCTGAAACATTCATAAAGTGTCAAATCCATCCAAATGTGTTGGTCCCAGGCCTGTTCCTAACTAAACCAATCAGATTTGAAGTCAGGGTACAAGTTAGCGAAGGACAGGTCCTGTGGGTGATTATTAGATGTACTGTCTTTTCCTCAAAGCCACCTTCAGACATTTACTGACAGCCTTCTCCACACCAACAACCTCGAAACCTCATTTAGAAACCAAAGCCCCTTCACCACTTATTAGCTCATCATGTGGTCTATGTATTCAGAGCATTTATTGGCCACCACTGTATGTATGGACTAGTGGTTTGGCCTAGGCCATAAAAAGACTGAACACTCCTTGATGCTCTACACAGGCAGAACCGACCAGTGTCAAAATGTTCCCGTTCACTGCATTTCACATATTTTAGCACTAGCACTGTAACATGTACACTGAGCATACCAAACATTAAGAACACCTTCCTAATATTGAGTTGCAACCCCCCCTCCTTTTGCCCTCAGAACAGCCTCAATTCGTCAGGACATGGACTCTACAAGGTGTCGAAAGCGTTCCACAGGGATGCTGGCCCATGTTGACTCCAATGCTTCCCACAGTTGTGTTAAGTTGGCTGGCTGTTCTCTGGGTGGTGGACCATTCTTGATACACACGGGAAACTGCTGAGCATTAAAAACCCAGCAGTGTTGCAGTTCTTGACACAAACTGGTGCGCCTGGCAACCACTACCATACCCCGTTCAAAGGCACTTAAAGGACCTAGGTGTTAAATATTTTGTCTTGCCCATTCACCCTCTGAATGGCACACATAAACACAATCCATGTCTCAATTGTCTCAAAGCTTAAAAATCCTTCTTTAACCAGTCTCCTCTCCTTCATCTACACTGATTGAAGTGGATTTAACAAGTGACATCAATAAGGGATCATAGCTTTCCCCTAGATTGACCTGGTCAGTCTATGTCATGGAAAGAGCTGGTGTCCTTAATCTTTGTCTCATATTAGAAGGGTAATCCCTTCCCAGACTCTACCCTCAGAGAGACTTCTGAAGTAGTTAATGGTGAGTCAATACAAATTTGAACTCTCAGCTTGACTCAGGCTTCCTATGATATGAGGTTATGTGAAAGGGGGATAGTAAGTCAGTTGTACAACTGAATGCATTCAACTGAAATGTGTCTTTCGCATTTAACCCAACCCCTCTGAATCAGAGAGGTGAGGGGGGTTGCCTTAATCGACATTCACGTCTTCAGCGCCCGGGGAACAGTGGGTTAACTGCCTTCCTCAGTCCCTGGTTCGAATCCAGGCTGTATCACATCCGGCTGTGAATGGGAGTCCCATAGGGCGGCGCACAATTGGCCCAGCGTCGTTTGGGTTTAGCCAGGATAGGCCATCATTGTAAATAAGAATTTGTTCTTAACTGACTTGCCTAGTTATAAAAAAGGTTTATTTTCTTTTTAAGAAAAAATAATAATATTGTCACCGCATATTGGCTTTGCTTGAATTGCCCTGTCAATGCATTGTTGTTCAGATTATTTAAGAATGTATATATTTCACATTTTGAGGTAGGCTATATAATCACACCGGTAATAGATCAGTTGTATTACTTGTGAGACACAGCTGAGTGAGCAAACATTTACATAGTTTTACTTGTATTTTACTGGGCTGATGGTGCCTACATCTGATGGACAGTCTCAGCGGAAGGAGAGAGCAGCAGACTGAGGGTCTGCCTCTCAGGGTCTTCCAGCTGATGGCGAAACTCGAGTCGCACCGCATTCTTTCTTCCTTAATGCACAAATTCTTGTTGTTACTCCTATGAACAGAGAAAATGAAATATTCCTTGATATTAAAAAAGATCCTAGTCGCTAATAATAATGCAAGCCTTTGAAATCTCACAGTATCAACTTTTCTGTAGCTTTCTTTGACGCCTGCTACATTACTGCAGACACGGTCATCTGAGCCATCCCATTGGCCAGCAGGAGGCCTATAGTACACTTGATTTCCTCTCCGGGCCTGCAAGGGAAGGTAGAGTTTGTACCTTTAGAGACATGAAATGGTTCAAAATCGGAACACTTCTCCTACCCGGCGAGCAGGTGTAGCTGAATTGAGTGCATCTATCACCAACAGTGCGAGACTAATAAAAAAAAAGGTGTTTTTTACAGATATATTTGGCGATTGACTAGAAATGCCTTTGAGATCGACCAGTCATGATCGACCGGTTGGTGACCACTGCTGTATAGTGTAGTGTCAGCTCAGCACATGAAGAGAAGGGTAAAAAAAACAGTTTTGATTTATGCTGCTAATAATGTACTGTAACTGTAGGGTTTCTTGCTATTTTTTTTAGCTTGGCAATGACTTTTGCTTGAGTGGGGCAACACCTAGGTCCTAGGGTCTGGTATGCTACAAGAATAAGTGAAAATCTATGTACACTTGACAGATTACTGATGTAACCCTAATAGAACCACGTATCCATCATTAAGTAATGCCTGATGAGAGAGGGCACTTCAAACAAGACCAAGCCCTAGTTGCCTGTCAAGGGAGCTTCACAGGTAGGCTAAACCTCTAATATGAGTTCCATTTCTGTGTGTCTGTCCGCATCACACTCAACCTGCTCTAGTCTATGAGCCAGGTCAGTTACAGCTGAGTCATCATTAGCCACATTAAAACCAGTTCAGCCACTATCTCTTGACAGGTCACATTTCATCAGTGTTAAGGTGCATCTAGTCCAGTCAGTGGAGTGAAGGAGGGAGGCTGGGGTTGGCGTGACATTGACAGTCACGTCTGACTGGTTCGGATCAACGGGAAGAGAAGGGACACTGGGAGAGTGGCACATCCCTATTGGGTCAGACACTGTCAGGTTGATTACACTGGGCTGTTCAGTCTGTGTATCCAAGTAAGCCAGAGAGCAAACCACCTTCCGGTGTGCTGTTGTCTAGTATTTACGATCTCTCTGTCTGTGAAAAGGAAGATGGAATCGAAGACAACACAGAAATTAGACATTTAGTGTTCCATCAGCTGTTGGCTCAAATTAATAACTTATGGGGGCTTAACTTACTGAAAAGTGAGCTTTTGTTTGTCAACACTTTTATCAACTAGAGCTACTGTATCTACTTTAGACTGCTCCATCAAATGCTAAGTGACTGACAGCTTTGATGAGTTTGGGATAAGGTTGTAACATGGTTACAGCAACAACAAGAGCAACAGTAAACAACATCTGCAGAGTATGTGTCAGCTACACAGATTCTAAATAGCCAATCCAGTAAATGAACACTGTGTAGTGACAGTGCCAATGTCAACTGGGCACTTCTGGCTAAATCCCACTTTCAGTAGCCTACAATGAATTCAGTAGCCTACAGTGAATGAATAATACAATATTTCAGAGCATGTTCCATCAAATGATATTTACCTTCAGTACTGTCGTGAAAGTGAGATCACAACTAGGCTCGGTTTGATTATTTCGTGGGGGCATATTATCCCCATTTGGTACAGGGGACAATAAACATGTTGTTGTTTGTCAACAAACTATACCTGTGAGTGTGGCCCAGTAAACGTGAATGACTGGGGTCTTTTTCAAAGAGAGGATTATGAGGGGAGTCCCACACAAAGGAATAGGGACCGCCTTGCGTGCTGCCAGAATAACACTCCGGCGGATGCTGTGACATCGAATGAGAAAGTGACATTGACTAAATCCAGATATGCACTGTTTTTGTCACACTGTCAGTAGACTGCCGCAACACATATTCTATCAGTATTATGAGCGAAGTACATCCCCATAAATTCGCCTGCTATGCAATGTATCCAGTCAGAGCGATGCATCAACAAAAGAGCGACAACGCGACATACCTGGGATAAAATAACTTGTCGGTGAATCATACTCCAATTGCGAGCAATAAATCCCAAACGTGACTATCAAGTCGAGCGGGGGATTTCACAGAAATCCATGTTTAAAACGTAGAAATTGAAGCCCAAACGTCCCGGCTGATGTCGACGCATGAGTAGAGCATATTCCCATCCGATAGATTGTCTCTGGGTACCAAGCAGCAGTACCAATCACAAGCTGTCTCCCCACATGCGCTACTTTGCCTCCGCCTCTCTGCTGCCCCCCCACCACTTCCACTTTACTACAGGACCAAACCGAAAGTGTCAGATGAGCTGATGCCATGCACAAATGTCGGGGATAGTCGGAGGAAATGCCTGCTAAATCGAGGCACCAGCCTTTCCGAACCATCACACGTAATGCAATACTATTCCCTGGTAAGGTTGGCAACAGACATCAAATGTAGGCCTATAATATCACATCAACTACCATAAATGCAAGGTTCAAATTCCACGTGAGTTTCATCTTATTGATCCTGGGTGACTACCTTTTCCTTGCATTAGATGTAATTGATGTGTAGCGTACATTTTATCAGGATAATACAGATTTGTTGTCTGCGTATATGCTAGTAAACAGTAGCTTATACAATGACTCCTAAAATCGGGAAATACTATTATAGCCATACTCATAACGTTACAAGGATGGACTATTTACAACACATGACATGGTGTTACAATGTTTCAAATATATATTATACTGAACAAAAATCTAGATTTGATGTTACTCTAGTTACAGTACATATAAGGAAATACGTCAATTGAAATAAATTCATTAGGCCCTAGTCTATGGATTTCACATGACTGGGCCGAGGCTGTCACACCCTGGCCATAGAGAGGCTTTTTATTCTCTATTTTGGTTAGGCCAGGGTGTGACTAGGGTGGGCATTCTATGTTATTTTTTCTATGTTTTTGCATTTCTTTGTTTTTGGCCGGGTATGGTTCTCAATCAGGGACAGCTGTCTGTCGTTGTCTCTGATTGAGGACCATACTTAGGTAGCCTTTTCCCACCTGTGTTTTGTGGGTAATTATTTTTCTGTGTGTGTTTGTGTGCACCTCGGTTGCTTCACGGTCTTTGCTGTTTAACTGTTTGTTTTTTGGTTGTTTCGGTTTCACTTTCATTAAAAGATGTGGAACTACATGCACGGTGGCCTTGGTCGATTTATGACAGGGAGTTTGAGGATAGCGAGCATGACAGAGGCGCAGCCATGGGTGGGCCTGGGAGGGCATAGGCCCAGCCAATTAGAATGAGTTTTTCCCCACAAACCCCTTTATTACAGACATAAATACTCCTCAGTTTCATCAGCTGTCTGGGTGGGTGGTCTCAGATGATCCCGCAGGTGAAGAAGCCAGATGTGGAGGTCCTGGGCTGCCGTGGTTACATGTGGTCAGCGGTTGTGAGGACGGTTGGACACATTGCCAAATTCTCTGAAACTACGTTGGAGGCGGCCTTTGGTAGAGAAATTAACATTCAGTTCTCTAGCAACAGCTCTGGTGGACATTTCTGCAGTCAACATGCCAATTGCACGCTCAATAAAATATGTAGACATCTGTGGCATTGTGTTGTGTGACAAAACTGCACATTTTAGAGTGGCCTTTTATTGTCCCCATGTAACAGATGTGAAACGGCTAGCTTAGTTAGCGTGGGCGCTAAATAGCGTTTCAATCAGTGACGTCACTTGCTCTGAGACCTTGAAGTAGTAGTTCCCCTTGCTCTGCAAGGGCCGCGGCTTTTGTGGCGCGATGGGTAACGATGCTTCGAGGGTGACTGTTGATGTGTGCAGAAGGTCCCTGGTTCGCGCCCGGCTAAGGGCAAGGGGACGGTCTAAAATTATACTGTTACATTGATGCTGTTGACCCGGATTACTGGTTGCTGCGGAAAAAGGAGGAAGGTCAAAAGGGGGGTGAGTGTAACGGATGTGAAACGGCTAGCTTAGTTAGCGTGGGCGCTAAATAGCGTTTCAATCAGTGACGTCACTTGCTCTGAGACCTTGAAGTAGTAGTTCCCCTTGCTCTGCAAGGGCCGCGGCTTTTGTGGAGCGATGGGTAACGATGCTTCGAGGGTGACTGTTGATGTGTGCAGAAGGTCCCTGGTTCGCGCCCGAGTATGGGCGAGGGGACGGTCTAAATTTGTACTGTTACACCCAGCACAAGATGCACCTGTATAATGATCATGCTGTTTAATCATCTTATTGATATGCCACACCTGTCAGATGGATGGATTATCTTGGCAAAGGAGAAATGCTCACTAACAACGTTGTAAACAACTTTGTACTAAACATTTGAGACAAATAAGCTTTTTGTGTGTATGGAACATTTCTTGGATCTTTTATTTCAGCTTGAAACATGGGACCAACACTTTACATGTTGCGTTTATAGTTTTATGTTACTAGCGTTCAAAAGTTTGGGGTCACTTAGAAATGTCCTTGTTTTTGAAAGAAATAAAATAACATCAAATTGATCAGAAATACAGTGTAGACATTGTTAATGTTGTAAATGACTATTGTTGCTGGAAACAGCAGATTTTTTATGGAATATCTACATAGGTGTATATAGGCCCGTTATCAGCAACCATCACTCCTGTGTTCCAATGGCATATTGTGTTAGCTAATCTAAGTTTATAATTTTAAAAGGCTAATTGATCTATAGAAAACCCTTTTGGAATTATGTTAGCACAGCTGAAAACTGTTGTTCTGATTTAATAAGCAATAAAACTGGCCTTCTTTAGAGTAGCATCAGCATTTCTGGGTTCGATTACAGGCTCAAAATGGCCAGAAACAAAGACCTTTTTTTTTTAAGGCAGCAGTACAGCGCCCTTAACCACTGCGCCACCCGGGAGGCCGAGAAAAACAAAGACCTTTCTTCTGAAACTCGTCAGTCTATTCTTGTTCTGAGAAATGAAGGCTATTCCATGGGAGAAATTGCCAAGAAACTGAAGATCTCGTACAACGCTGTGTACTACTCCCTTCACAGAACAGCGCAAACTGTCTCTAACCAGAATAGAAAGAGGAGTGGGAGGCCCCAGTGCACAACTGAGCCAGAGGACAAGTACATTAGAGGGTCTAGTTTGAGAAACAGACACCTCACAAGTCCTCAACTGGCAGCTTCATTAAATAGAACCTGCAAAACACCAGTCTCAATGTCAACAGTGAAGAGGTGACTCCGGGATGCTGGCCTTCTAGGCAGAGTTCCTCTGTCCGGTGTCTGTGTTATTTTGCCCATCTTAATCTTTTCTTTTGATTAGCTAGTCTGAGATATGGCTTTTTCTTTGCAACTTTGCCTAGAAAGCGAGCATCCCGGAGTCGCCTCTTCACCGTTGAGATTGGTGTTTTGCAGGAGTGATGGTTGCTGATAATGGGCCTCTGCACGCCTATGTACAGTGCCTTGCGAAAGTATTCGGCCCCCTTGAACTTTGCGACCTTTTGCCACATTTCAGGCTTCAAACATAACGATATAAAACTGTATTTTTTTGTGAAGAATCAACAACAAGTGGGACACAATCATGAAGTGGAAGGACATTTATTGGATATTTCAAACTTTTTTAACAAATCAAAAACTGAAAAATTGGGCGCGCAAAATTATTCAGCCCCCTTAAGTTAATACTTTGTAGCGCCACCTTTTGCTGCGATTACAGCTGTAAGTCGCTTGGGGTATGTCTCTATCAGTTTTGCACATCGAGAGACTGACATTTTTTCCCATTCCTCCTTGCAAAACAGCTCGAGCTCAGTGAGGTTGGATGGAGAGCATTTGTGAACAGCAGTTTTCAGTTCTTTCCACAGATTCTCGATTGGAATCAGGTCTGGACTTTGACTTGGCCATTCTAACACCTGGATATGTTTATTTTTGAACCATTCCATTGTAGATTTTGCTTTATGTTTTGGATCATTGTCTTGTTGGAAGACAAATCTCCGTCCCAGTCTCAGGTCTTTTGCAGACTCCATCAGGTTTTCTTCCAGAATGGTCCTGTATTTGGCTCCATCCATCTTCCCATCAATTTTAACGATCTTCCCTGTCCCTGCTGAAGAAAAGCAGGCCCAAACCATGATGCTGCCACCACCATGTTTGACAGTGGGGATGGTGTGTTCAGCTGTGTTGCTTTTACGCCAAACATAACGTTTTGCATTGTTGACAAAAAGTTCAATTTTGGTTTCATCTGACCAGAGCACCTTCTTCCACATGTTTGGTGTGTCTCCCAGGTGGCTTGTGGCAAACTTTAAACGACACTTTTTATGGATATCTTTAAGAAATGGCTTTCTTCTTGCCACTCTTCCATAAAGGCCAGATTTGTGCAATATACGACTGATTGTTGTCCTATGGACAGAGTCTCCCACCTCAGCTGTAGATCTCTGCAGTTCATCCAGAGTGATCATGGGCCTCTTGGCTGCATCTCTGATCAGTCTTCTCCTTGTATGAGCTGAAAGTTTAGAGGGACGGCCAGGTCTTGGTAGATTTGCAGTGGTCTGATACTCCTTCCATTTCAATATTATCGCTTGCACAGTGCTCCTTGGGATGTTTAAAGCTTGGGAAATATTTTTGTATCCAAATCCGGCTTTAAACTTCTTCACAACAGTATCTCGGACCTGCCTGGTGTGTTCCTTGTTCTTCATGATGCTCTTTGCGCTTTTTACGGACCTCTGAGACTATCACAGTGCAGGTGCATTTATACGGAGACTTGATTACACACAGGTGGATTGTATTTATCATCATTAGTCATTTAGGTCAACATTGGATCATTCAGAGATCCTCACTGAACTTCTGGAGAGAGTTTGCTGCACTGAAAGTAAAGGGGCTGAATAATTTTGCACGCCCAATTTTTCAGTTTTTGATTTGTTAAAAAAGTTTGAAATATCCAATAAATGTCGTTCCACATCATGATTGTGTCCCACTTGTTGTTGATTCTTCACAAAAAAATACAGTTATATCTTTATGTTTGAAGCCTGAAATGTGGCAAAAGGTCGCAAAGTTCAAGGGGGCCGAATACTTTCGCAAGGCACTGTATATATTCCATACAAAATCTGCCGTTTCCAGCTACAATAGTCATTTACAACATTAACAATGTCTACACTGTATTTCCGATCAATTTGATGTAATTTTAATGGACAAAAAATGTGCTTTTCTTTCAAAAACAAGGACATTTCTAAGTGACCCCAAACTTTTGAACGCTAGTATATATATATATATATAAAATTTGAAGCACTTTGCACTGCATCCTTTTTGTACGAAATATGCTATCTAAATATTTGATATGGCAGCCAATTGGTTACTATCAGCCCAGTCGGTTTAGACTACTCATTAGATAGTGTGCCTCATCCCTCTCCATTTATATGTTTCAGCTTCTGTGATGATATCGGTGAAACAAGGACATTTTACATAACATCTGTGCCTACATATTCCTCATGAATGATTAAATATGGGGGAAAACGAGAGCATGCTTTGCATATCCTTGACACTCAGTTCACCGCCAAGGACGTTGTTGTTGTTTTTTGCCCCGTTTTGTTTTGCTTAGTTGTTTGTTTCTCTCCCTGTACTAAGCTAATATGTGCAAACCCAGTGAGGAATCTTGACTATTTTGTCTCTACAATATTTTCGGTCCGTCCTTTATGCCAGTAGCAAATGAAATCACATTGTTACTTCCACACTAGGCTACTAAAAACTACCACAGGCTGCCACACACTAGACTACCACAAAACACCACACACTGCTTCACATTAAAACACTACCACTAACTACGACACACAAAAACAAATTACCATGAACTACCACACACAAGTCTACTACACACACTGAAACAAATTACTGATTACTACTACACACCAAAACCATATAGGCCACTACAAATGAAGAAAAAAAAATACCACTCACAAAATAAACTTTTCCCACATGGTCCAAATTACCGCACACTAGTCTACTACACACACTACACATTCATCAATAAGTGCATCGATGACGTCATCCCCACAGTGACTGTACATACAAATCCCAAACAGAACAACATTCACAAAGCCGCTAGGCCAGATGGATTACCAGGACGTGTACTCAAAGCATGTGCGGACCAACTGTCAAGTGTTTTCACTGACAGTTTCAACCTCTCCATGACTGAGTCTGTAATACCTACATGTTTCAAGCAGACCACCATAGTCCCTGTGCCCAAGGAAGCGAAGGTAACCTTCCTAAATGATTACCACCCCGTGGCACTCGTCGGTAGCCATGAAGTGCTTTGAAAGGCTGGTCATGGCGCACATCAACAGCATCCTCCCGGACACCCTAGACCTACTCCAATTCTCATACCGCCCCAACAAATCCACATATGACGCAATCTCAATTGCACTCCACACTGCCCTTTCTCACCTGGACAAAAGGAACACCTATGTTAGAATGCTGTTCATTTCCTACAGCTCAGCGTTCAACAGCATAGTGCCCAGGAATCTCATCACTAAGCTAAGGACTCTGGGACTAAACTCTCCCTCTGCAACTGGATCCAGGACTTCCTGACGGGCCACCCCCAGGTGGTAAGAGTAGGCAACAACACGTCTGCCACGCTGATCCTCAACACTGGGGCCCCTCAGGGGTGTGTACTTAGTCCTCTCCTGTATTCCCTGTTCACCCACGACTGCGTGACTCCAACACCATCATTAAGTTTGCTGACGACACAACAGTGGTAGGCCTGATCACCGATAACAATGAGACGGCCTATAGGGAGGAGGTCAGAGAACTGGCAGTATAGTGCCAGGACAACAACCTCTCCCTCAATGTGAGCAAGACAAAGGAGCTAATCGGGGACTACAGGAAAAGGCGGACCGAACAGGCCGCCATTAACATCGACGGGGCTGTAGTGGAGTGGGTCGAGAGTTCCAAGTTCCTTGGTGTCCACATCATCAACAAACTATCATGGTCCAAACATACCAAGACACGATACTGAAAAGATTTGGAATGGGTCCCCAGATCCTCAAAAGGTTCTACAGCTGCACCATCGAGAGCATCCTGACCGGTTGCATCACCGCCTGGTATGGCAACTGCTCGACATCTGACCGCAAGGCGCTACAGAGGGTAGTGCGAACGGCCCAGTACATCACTGGAGCCAAGCTTCCTGCCATCCTGGACCTATATAATAGGCAGTGTCAGAGGAAAGCCCATAAAATTGTCAGAGACTCCAGTCTATAGACTGATTTATCTGCTAACGCACGGCAAGCAGTACCGGAGGGCCAAGTCTAGAACCAAAAGACTCCTCAACAGCTCCTACCCCCAAGCCATTAGACTGCTGAACAATTCATAAAAATCGCCACCGGACATGACGATCCCCCTCCCTTTTGTACACTGCTGCTACTCGCTGTTTGTTTGTTACCTATGCATAGTCACTTCACCCCCATCTACATGTACAGATTACCTCAATGCTTGGAGGTGAAGATGACAGCAGTGGTTTAGTCTACGGCGATACAGATATCACTTGTTATTGATATCTACATAGCACATTGATGTGAATTACACTGCTGCTCCCTCATTTAACTATTTGCACCTTACATCCGGCCCAACCCGGAGGCGTCGCGTGTGCAAGCACTGAAAAATAAATGTACACATAATTGTTATTCAATAATTGCACCCACACTGCTCGCGCGTTCCAACGAGTGACTGCGTTGCCAGGCGCTAAAACAGAAGTTGCTTCTATTTGTGACACAGAACGCGATGCAAGTCCTGCCTCTCCCATCTCCTCATTGGCTTTTAGAAGCATATACCCACGTGCCAAGCCTATGGAATACCAGTGGGGCTTTTGTTTCTTCCGTAGTGCTCAAAGCATGCCATTCCATGAGCGCAGCATTTATTTGTCAACTCGAATCAATGAGCCCAATCAGTCCTCCATGACAACAAAATCATAAACAACAGAGTAGGGCTGGCTAATAAGTCCTTAGTTTTGGGGTCATGCTCAGGTAAAACAATTTGGCTAATCTATACTTCCATATTCCCAAATCCTATTCTCGAAGATCAAGGGGTATAACATTTATTGGAATGACTGGAATTCTGAAAGACTTTGGTTTTTAATGTAAAGATATAATTTTATCGTATTGTTATATGTAGTAGAAAGCGCTGAGTTTGAAGAAACCTACATAACCAACCCCTAAAGGAACATTTAACATCCCATCTATGGCCAGCTATGTAAACTTTAACATTGATTTATCATGCAATAGATGTCGTTCAATTGGTAAAATACGTTCTTCTTCTAATGCCTCTTAATGGTAAAATTATCCAAAAGTAACAGAATGCAATCAGATTACGTTACTGACTATGGTTAATCTAAAAGTTACGTTACCGATTACAATTTTGGACAGGTAACTAGTAACTGTAATAGATTACATTTAGAAAGTAACCTACATTTTTACTGGGCCAAAATAGAATTATCCTACCCGAATTGAGCAAAAAAGGCAAAACGCCTGGCAGATGTATTAACTAAATGTTGCCTCACCAACAACTGGCCAAATGTGGACATGCCTGGGGAATAGGGGTATCCTAAAAGGACCTGCCCTACCTGGCACAAACAATTAGTAGATTAGTAGGGGCATTGTCATGCTGAAACTGGAAAGGGCCTTCCCCAAACTGTTGCCACAAAGTTGGAAGCACAGAATCGTCTAGAATGTCATTGTATGCTGTGGCGTTAAGATTTCCCATCTCTGGAACTAAGGAGCCTGAACCATGCAAATCAGCCCCAGACAATTGTTCCTCCACTACCAAACATTATATTTGGCACTATGCATTGGGGCAGGTAGGTGAAGTGGGATTCATCACTCCAGAGAACGCGTTTCCACTGCTCCAGAGTTCAATGGCAGCGAGTTTTACACCACTCCAGCCGACGGTTGGCATTGCGCATGGTGATCTTAGGCTTGTATGCGGCTGCTCGGCCATGGAAACCCATTTCATGAAGTTCTAAATATTAAGTTCCTTACAATAAACAATGGAAATACCCGGCGACCAGTGTGCCTGGCCGGCACAGGAGTCACTAAAGTTCAATGGAACAAGAACATCCTTGCCAGCCAAACCCTCCCCCCACATGGACAAGTTGTGCACTGCCCCATGGGTCTCCCAATCACAACAGGACTTGAACCAGGATCTCTAGTGGCACAGTTCCTTTGACCACTGTGCCACTTGAGAGGCCCAGACTCAACATTTCTAAACAAAGTAAAAGCTTACCGGTTCATGTGCTTTTGCGTAATTTATATTTCCTTTCATCTCGGCAAGGCCAATCAAGAGAAAATGTATAATTTTTTTTATTTTACAAGTTTAAAACTGAAACAGAAACAATTGATTTCCCACTTTTCCACTTATTTAAACTTTTGATAACAGTAGGAGACAAAATATTAAAACAAATGGATTATTCTAAGTACGAACTCGTTTATTTTCCTATCATGTCTTCCAATCTGAAATACCCCAAAATATATTGTTTTCTTTTTAAGTTGCCGGAAAAGTAAAGCACTCATTATACTGGTGATGTGGGTGGGGCTAAATCTGTAGTATTGTATGATTGGTCAAACGCATATCCTGTCCTAACCTAGACTTCAAAATAAGAGTTTAGTGTATGTTGTGTGACAAAGCTAGGTATTATATATAAGCCGTTAGAGAGACTGAGCGGTTTCATTGCTTCTAGGGATATGTACTGTAATGGACTCTCTTGGTTTCTACTTATGGTCTTATGGCAAAGTTTTTTTTGTTTGTTTTAGTTTTTTGCAGTGGCTGTTGACTTTGCATTGCTTCCTGCTGCTACCACAGCTTAGCTTTATGGCCTATCTATAAATATATTATGCTAAGGATTCTAAGCTGCAGGGCTTTCTCCTTACAGAATTTTATGCCAATTTCTTTCATTTTAGGCTCAAAATAAGCGCCCCCCTCTTATATCCCCTAGGCCATGTTATATTTCACTGTGTTCTGTATTTTTTATGTTTTCCCTGTTTAAGTGTTTTGAAAAGGCACTGTAGTTATTGCATCATCATTTATCCCTTCTATGACTTCACAACCCTCCCCCCACTACCCCCTAACGGACCCCCGGCCAGTCTCAAAGTCATTCATAGTCTTACCTATCTTATCAATCACAACGGCCAGAAGACGCAGACAATCCACCAGCCACCCAGTCCGCAGGCACCGCTGTCCCAGGGTGTCCGGTCCAGGCATCGCAGGAGAGGAGGCTGCCCGAGGCATTAGACAGCCCGGGTAACCTTGCTCTAACCACCCCCTTGCCGGTTCCCCTCCCGACCCCTAGTGTAGCGTTAAAGTCTGCTTAAATAGAAGATGGGCTTTTAACTAATACTAATACGACTTTTACCTTTTATTGTTAGATGGTTTATAAGTTTGTTTTAGGCAGTATAAATATAGAAGGGTTAATAATGCAGGCCAGATTTCATGAACCATTATCGAGGTAAATCATTTCTAACTTAGAACATTTAAAACAGCCAAGAAATATTTATTTTTTAGAGGACAGACACAATTAATACATTGACACAGGCCTAGACTTCAAAGGAAAAGTTTTGAAAGAGAGCTGAGGTCATGACCAGCCTTATTCAGCCAGCAGTCTCCACTCATTGTCACAGGTACGCATATAGCGGAGATCCGTGGTGATGGAATGGACAGCTCCTCTGTTCAGTTGGCAATAGTGCCTATAACCTGTCAAATGTTTTGACAGGTTATAGGCACAGTTCAATTCACCGATATTGTCCTTTTTGCCTCAGTGGATTGACGTTAACTTTTTTCCACCTAAATGGAAATTGAATAGCATGCTTAAACCTTGGTATTATATCTATGGCTTAAAACAGGTAGCCACCTACGCTTGCCAAATGTATATCCTGATCCTTTGCTTTCACTGCTTGGTGGCACAACACAAACTCAACAAACACTCAATTCTTATTTTGGATAGGATATGCATATGGGCAATGAGACAGGACTACAGTTTTAGCTCCACCCACATCACCAGTAAGGAGAAACATGAACAATTCCTTATTTTCTCTCATCTTTGTTGTTTTTGGCTATATGTAGGTTGGTTCCAACTAAAAACTAAACAACTTGTTTCTTTGGTATTATGGGTTTTAGGAAACAAAAAGTTAAAGAAATTCATTATATTTTGTCTGCTACGTTAGAAAAAAAATGTGGAAACGTGGGAAATCAGAGCACTTAGCATTTGACAATTGTTGGCTTTGAAATTGGTAGACTCATTTGTCTTTCATAATACAAACCATGTTTGATAGGACAGCGATAGAACAGTTAGATGGCAATGTTAGCAAACCATGTTTGTAGCAAACAATTAATCTGTGGTTTGTGTGTGAAAGGAGAGAACTCCGACGATCGCTAAGCTCAGAGGCACGTCGTCCCATGAAGGCCATTTGGCAATGCAAGTCTGCATTTACGCTGCGTTTACACAGGCAGCCAAATTCTGACGTTTGTTCATTTTTTCATCTCTGAAAAAGATCTGTGATTGGTTAAAAGACCAATTAGTGGAACAAATATCAAAATATGTCTGCTGTCTAAACGCAGCCCGTGTGTTTGTTTCATTAAGTCATTTACAACTCTTGAAGTTTAGTCTAGTTGCTGTTCACCATGCCCAACCACTTCAGTTTGTGTTAGTAAATTCTCTGTCTTCAGCTAGCTTGGTGGATAACTGACACGGCTGATGGTATTGAGGTAATTATCTCACCTATCATTTTAAAATAGGTGTTCCCAAATGTTTGCCTTCTCTTCTATCCAAATCATGGCTTTAGACTTTCTCTACAACTGCCGTTTCAAAACAGATCCGTGCATCTCTTCCAGAGTCATTTTTGAATAGCACATGGAACTTGACTGAGTCAACCATTTAGCCTGTGAATAATGAATCTGTCTTGTTAATGTGTTTTATGTAAGGGGTGGACCACTGATGATGTTCCTGATGATTAATTCATATTACTCTGACAGAGCAGAGAGAGAGAGGAGGCTCTGGTGGTAACGGACTCTATTTTTGAACATGGGCATGATGAAAAGGAAGTCACTCATCCTTCTCTTCTGATCTTTGAAGCTGTGGCTACCTGGCACATATTTTTGTTGCTGTAATAATTCATAGGCTTGTACGCTATTGATCATATTGACTTCAGTTTAAGTCACAGGTTGTGTGAAAGTCCGATTTTTATGAGGACCAAACTCAATATTTTAGTGGATGACTTGAAGGCAACAAAAGTTTCTAAATGGATTCTAGGTTCTCAGACATGATATTTCCTCAGTACAACTCTTAATATTCCACAGGGGAGAATTGATTGCTTTATAATGACCTGCCTAGGTTTTAATATCTTTATAAATAAGCCAGGATACTGGATATTAAAATGCATATTATATGCCTTTGTAGGGGTGATATTCCCATGGCAGTATATTTTGGGATGCTTACTGCCCTGTGACAAATAGAGCTGGTTTATACTGACACCTGGTGGTAAGCAATCATTAGCCATATTAGGAGCTGTGTATTCACATCAAATACAGTGCCTTCAAGATGTGTTCAGACCCATTGACTTTTTCCACATTTTGTTACATTGCAGCCTTATTCTAAAATGTATTCAATTGTTTTGACCCCCCCCCCCCCCCATAAATCTACACACAATACCCCATGACAAAGCAAAAACCGTTTTTGGACATTTTTGCTAATTTATTAAAAAATTGAAAAATGTATTTTACATAAGTATTCAGATCCTTTACTCAGTACTTTGTTGAAGCACCTTTGGCAGTGATTACAGCATCAAGTCTTCTTGGGTATGACGCTACAAGCTTAGCACACCTGTATTTGGAGAGTTTCTCCCATTCTTCTCTGCAGGTCCTCTCAAACTCTGTCAGGTTGGATGGGGAGCGTTGCTGCACAGCTATTGTCAGGTCCGCCACAGATGATTGAGCGGGTTCAAGTCCGGACTCTGGCTGGGCCACTCAACGACATTCAGCGACTTGTCCCGAAACCACTCCTGCATTGTCTTGGCTGTGTGCTTAGGGTCATTGTCCATTTGGAAGGTGAAACTTCGCTCCAGTCTGAGCACTCTGGCGAAGGTTTTCATCAAGGAGCTCTGTACTTTGCTCCATTCATCTTTGCCTCGTCTCCCATTCCCTG
The DNA here is from genome assembly GCF_013265735.2 of Oncorhynchus mykiss. Classification (NCBI taxonomy): domain Eukaryota; kingdom Metazoa; phylum Chordata; class Actinopteri; order Salmoniformes; family Salmonidae; genus Oncorhynchus; species Oncorhynchus mykiss. The sequence goes on from NC_048579.1 coordinate 22,459,636, forward strand.
CTGCTAAAAAAAAAAAACATCCCCACAGCATAATGCCACCACCATGCTTCACCGTAGGGATGATGCCAGGTTTTCTACAGACACTTGGCATTCAGGCAAAAGAGTTCAATCTTGGTTTCAGCAGACCAGAGAATCATGTTTCTCATGGTCTGAGAGTCTTTAGGTGCCTTTTGTCAAACTCCAAGCAGGCTGGCATGTGCCGTTTACTGAAGAGTGGCTTCTGTCTGGCCACTCCACCATACAGGCTTGATTGGTAGAGTGCTGCAGGGATGGTTGTCCTTCTGGAAGGTTCTCCCATCTCCATGTATGAACTCTAGAGCTCTGTCAGAGTGACCATCGGATTCTTGGTCACCTCCCTGACCAAGGCCCTTCTCCCCCAATTGCTTAGTTTGGCCGAACGGCCAGCTCTAGGAATAGTCTTGGGGGTTCCAAACTTCTTCCAATTAAGAATGATGGAGGCCACTGTGTTCTTGGGGACCTTCAATGCTGCAGAAATGTTTTGGTACCCTTCCCCAGATCTGTGCAGCGACACAATCCTGTCTCGGCGCTCTCTGGACAATTCCTTCAACCTCATGGCTTGGTTTTTGCTCTGACATGCACTGTCAACTGTGGGACCTTATATAGACAGGTGAGTGCCTTTCCAAATCATGTCCAATCAATTAAATTTGCCACAGGTGGAGTCCAATCAAGTTGTAGAAACGCCTCAAAGATGATCAATGGGAACAGGATGCACCTGAGCTCAAATTTGAGTCTCATCGCAAAGAGTGTGAATACTTTTTTTGTTTTTGGGTATTGTGTGTAGATTTCTGAGAAAAAATACATATTTAATCCATTTTAGAATAAGGCTGTAACTCAACAAAATGCAGAAAAAGTCAAGGGTTCTGAATACTTTCCAATGCCACTGTACATGACTTGTTGACTTAGGCATATGTGATCTATCTGTAGTGATTAAGGTGAGCGAAAAAGGTAGCAGGGCTTGCACCAGCAATGTTGTGGCTACAGGGGAGCACACTACCACCTGTTAAATAGCAGTCCAGATTTCTTGGCAGAGTCCGTAGCACACTTGCATGCAGGAAGGCTACACTATAGCCAATGTCTCTCAACCTGTAAACAATCCCAATGTGAACAGAGGAACACCTCCAACTCAGGACAGGAAGACATGCAGGGATCCCACTGCTGCCACCAATATAGCGATCAAAGGGGAACATTTGGCATTCAGTTGGTTTATAAAGCACAGTATGTTCTGACCTTGCATTGTCCATCTATTTTGGATGAGAGAACAAAAGGGGACACATTTCCCTGCCCTCTAAAGGGAATTAGTTTGCTTTTGTTCTCACACTTTCATTCCTTAACTAAACTGAACAGAAATGACAACTTCCTTCTGACATAATTTAAGATATATCATGGCTCCCTAAAATGATAGCTTGTGTTTCTGCCCAAACTGTGATATATACTTTAACAAAGACTAAAGTGTTGTAGTTACACATCAAGTGGCCCAATCGCAAGGGCCACTTATTCTGAAGTGGGGCCAATGAAAGCTAAAGCCGAGGAGATGGTTCTTATTTGTTCTTCATTGATCCATCCGGAGCATAAAATATCCCCCTCACGCTAGTGTCTGTATCCGCAGCAGTGAACGCTGAGATGAGACACAGTTTCATCTGCACCGCTGGCATGCAAGCAAATGGACTTGATCCGATGGTGACTTCATGTTGTGTGACTCGAAGTCTGATGTGCTGTATTTTGGTAGGTATGATGTTAGATGGTGGTAGGGTATGATGTTAGATGGTGGTAGGGTATGATGTTAGATGGTGGTAGGGTATGATGTTAGATGGTGGTAGGGTATGATGTTAGATGGTGGTAGAGTATGATATTAGATGGTGGTAGGGTTTGATGTTAGATAGTGGTAGGGTATGATATTAGATGGTGGTAGAGTATGATGTTAGATGGTGGTAGAGTATGATATTAGATGGTGGTAGGGTATGATGTTAGATAGTGGTAGGGTATGATATTAGATGGTGGTAGAGTATGATGTTAGATGGTGGTAGGGTATGATGATTAGATGGTGGTAGGGTATGATGATTAGATAGTGGTAGAGTATGATGTTAGATGGTGGTAGGGTATGATGTTAGATGGTGGTAGGGTATGATGTTAGATAGTGGTAGGGTATGATATTAGATAGTGGTAGGGTATGATGTTAGATGGTGGTAGGGTATGATGTTAGATGGTGGTAGAGTATGATGTTAGATGGTGGTAGGGTATGATATTAGATGGTGGTAGGGTATGATGTTAGATGGTGGTAGAGTATGATGTTAGATGGTGGTAGTGTATGATATTAGATGGTGGTAGAGTATGATGTTAGATGGTGGTAGAGTATGATGTTAGATGGTGGTAGGGTATGATGTTAGATGGTGGTAGGGTATGATGTTAGATGGTGGTAGAGTATGATATTAGATGGTGGTAGAGTATGATATTAGATGGTGGTAGGGTATGATGTTAGATGGTGGTAGAGTATGATGTTAGATGGTGGTAGGGTATGATTATTAAATGGTGGTAGAGTATGATGTTAGATAGTGGTAGGGTATGATGTTAGATGGTGGTAGGGTATGATGTTAGATGGTGGTAGAGTATGATGTTAGATGGTAGTAGGGTATGATGTTAGATAGTGGTAGGGTATGATGTTAGATGGTGGTAGGGTATGATGTTAGATGGTGGTAGAGTATGATGTTAGATGGTGGTAGAGTATGATGTTAGATGGTGGTAGGGTATGATGTTAAATGGTGGTAGAGTATGATGTTAGATGGTGGTAGAGTATGATGTTAGATGGTGGTAGAGTATGATGTTAGATGGTGGTAGGGTATGATGTTAGATGGTGGTAGGGTATGATGTTAGATGGTGGTAGGGTATGATGTTAGATGGTGGTAGGGTATGATGTTAGATGGTGGTAGAGTATGATGTTAGATGGTGGTAGAGTATGATATTAGATGGTGGTAGGGTATGATATTAGATGGTGGTAGGGTATGATATTAGATAGTGGTAGGGTATGATATTAGATAGTGGTAGGGTATGATGTTAGATGGTGGTAGAGTATGATGTTAGATGGTGGTAGAGTATGATGTTAGATGGTGGTAGGGTATGATGTTAGATGGTGGTAGGGTATGATGTTAGATGGTGGTAGGGTATGATGTTAGATGGTGGTAGAGTATGATGTTAGATGGTGGTAGGGTATGATGTTAGATGGTGGTAGAGTATGATGTTAGATGGTGGTAGGGTATGATGTTAGATGGTGGTAGAGTATGATGTTAGATGGTGGTAGGGTATGATGTTAGATGGTGGTAGGGTATGATGTTAGATGGTGGTAGAGTATGATGTTAGATGGTGGTAGAGTATGATGTTAGATGGTGGTAGGGTATGATGTTAGATGGTGGTAGGGTATGATGTTAGATGGTGGTAGGGTATGATGTTAGATGGTGGTAGGGTATGATGTTAGATGGTGGTAGGGTATGATGTTAGATGGTGGTAGGGTATGATGTTAGATGGTGGTAGGGTATGATGTTAGATAGTGGTAGGGTATGATGTTAGATGGTGGTAGAGTATGATGTTAGATGGTGGTAGGGTATGATGTTAGATGGTGGTAGGGTATGATGTTAGATGGTGGTAGAGTATGATGTTAGATGGTGGTAGGGTATGATTATTAAATGGTGGTAGAGTATGATGTTAGATGGTGGTAGGGTATGATTATTAAATGGTGGTAGGGTATGAGGATCAAATCTCACTTGACTTTTTCTTGTTTTGTTTTCAAGAAGGACATAAGAGAAATGACACCCCTGGACACACAGCTCATGAGCAGCAAATAGACTGTGAAACAAGACGAGCCCTTGCTGAAAATGGATGAATCAGAATTATTCTGATCTTCTGTTGTTGCCTGCGGTCATTTTCCCCAGATAGAGAGCCTATTGAGAAGCTATGTCCCCCTTCATCTCCTCTTACTTTCTCTCTCTCTCTATCTTCCCATCTGTCAAACCCCGGCCGTTAAACTTGTCTAATTGGCGGCGAAAAAGAAGAAACTCTTCCCCGCAATCTATTTATCCTTTAACTGCACATGACATCAAAGTGGGGGAGATTAAGGGGGAGGAACAGATTTGGGAGGCAAGAGTGGCGATGTTTGAAACGAAGAGGGAGGAGTGGGGGCCATCACATGGGGGAAGAGAAGAGGACGGTGGCACCGTGGACACCCACGCCAAGATGGCCTGGATCCAGGGGAGACTGACTGGCTGCTCCCCTGGGCCAAGACACTTCCCCATTCACTGGTTTAACTATTGCAGCTGTCTCCTACCCTGCTCTGGGCCTGGCCACTGTCCCAGGGCTCTACCACTAGCGACCACCAGGGGTCAGTATGGCCATTTCTGTGATGACATTTTTTTTTTTTTTTTTTAAGTGTTCAGACTTTTGGCTACAGACTCTCTTGCATTCTCTCTTGCTCTCTTTCTCCTCTCCTCATGAAAATCTCTCTCGCTCTCTTTCTCGTGGCTTTCTCATTGTATGTAATGACGAATGTTTTGTAATAAAACCTGCGGGCTATTTCAACCACTCCTGCTGGACCAGAACAAAGGTCCATGTTTACCTAGAGGGGGGCTGGGGCTGGCACCAGTAGTAGTGGCTTCATCTCTATCCAACTCCATTGCATCATCCTCCCTGCATAAATTGAACATCACATATCACCAACCTACTCCTCTAAAGAAGACAAATCAAACTGAATATGGAGGAAGTGAATTTTCCCTGACAAAGTACTTCCGCCGCTGATCAAAGGATGAAACATTTCACCCTCTATTCATCTCAATGACTTTAGATTTAAATTCCTGCTGCCTGATCTTGAGTGTTTCCACTCAGTGATATAGCAACACTGCACATAATAACAGTGAAGTGAATTATCCTCTTCATATCTCTCTCTGTCTTTGTTGTCTGACAACCAGGAGGTACAATAGAGTATGGTACATTCACAAAAATCTTAGGGACAAAGTTCAGGTTGAAATCTGAATATAAATCTAAATGCCCTTCCCTTTGCTAGCTGTTGCCCTTCCCTTTGCTAGCGGTTGCCCTTCCCTAATGTACGGTACATGTAGTAGGAAGACTTCCTGGAAATGGAGTAGCTAAATGTAAAGCACGTCTTCTCTCGTCCTCAATGTCATCCCATACAGTACTCACAGGGCCCTGGCCTGCGTTTCCACATATTCTTTGGTGGCCCTAGCCTGCGTTTTCAATTTCTCTTTTGTGTGTGGACTTCTTTAATTTCCTCACCTACACGGAGGCAAAAATGGAATGTATTTTCTTTCCCATCAGCCTTCTGTGTGAAGTTTCTCACAGAGCTGCCAGGATTTTTCCTATAGCGTGTCCCCAAGAAGGCCACAACACTGAGGACTAAGGACACCCACCATCCCAGCTAATGAAGGGGCCAAGCCCCCAAAGTGCCCGAGAACCGGGGTACAACTCTTTCTGTGACAACGGACAAGAGCTGACGCCTTTTGTGTGTCTGCTACTACAAAGCTTGTGTTATGCTCCTCCTCGGCAGCCATTCTGCATTCTTTTTGCCCCACATTGCTATGACACGTTCTCGCGCTCCTCCACACCTGCTACTTCCACCGTCATCAGAGCACTCGCTCCTCCACGAGGCAGACAGTTACATTTTAATTACCATACAGGGCCTCTGGAGAGAGGCACACAGCCTTTCCGGCAGCCATGTTTCTTTATTTATTTAATTGGTGCAGGAAACGTAATTTATGAAAAGTCAAGTAGTGCCTCTCTAGGCTTTTTTGTCGACCGATATTGTGCCCATGTCTGTTTTGGGAGATGGTGCATAGTGCCGGTTGGATGGCGCTGGCGCTGGTGATGTCATTAGAGATAATTGCGACTCCAGAAACAGGATGACACTTGCGTCGGGGGGTATTATTTTTAGCCACGTGCTATCATTTTGCTCTTGAATATCCTCAACTTGTAAACATCCCAATTAGTTAGGCAAATGAGAATGGGGGCTGTTTGAGGGGGAAAATGAAAGCTCAAGCACTTTTGATGGATGAAAAACAATCTATTCATTGCCTGCTCAGGCTTCTTAGATGAGAGGTTGGTTCAACCCTCTGTGGTGTTATTCTGTCTCACTTTTGCAATGACTCACTCATGGTCGATAGAACAGGTGTTGTGACCTTCCTCACCTCTTCAATGACATGCGTACTCTACTCCACGACTAAAAGTTTGAACAAATGAGTGACTGGTTCATTCGTTACAGTTCATGCAGTTCGCTCACTTAATGAATGCAAGGTAAATCTTGGCTGTCGCTCATGTTTGAATGAATATAATAGCTTAGAGCGTTGGAGTGAGGGAAAAAAACACTGGAATGCCCGGTTGCGACAATTGGTTCATACTTATGATAATATAACAGTAGATGACTGTTAGTGCTCATTGGTAGTTACTTCGCAACGTCTCCTTGGATGTATAATTGAGTCCAGGGCACCAAAGCCTCATAAAAATGTCATTACGTCTCGAGGGTTGCAGTAAGAGATGAGAAATTGTCATAATATCATCTCATTTCTTCTGATGTGTCCCTATGGCATCACCAGCCGAGAGTCTCAGCGTGTACTCGGCCTCCTCTACTGTACCTCTTCTCTTAGCTTGTAATGAACCATAATAATTAAGTCCAAAAAGACTGTGTGCGCTCAGTTCTTGCAGTCATATGTCAGTGTGATTCCATTAGGCCTGGGCAGACCGTGCGGTGTGAATGGCTAATGGACACATTGTGTGGAGCTGAGTAAATGAGCAATGGGGGCCAAACGCGGCAGCTGGAGCCAGCAGCTGGGCTTTGTGTGTTCAGTCAAAGTCAAAGTCACCCACATCAAGAGCTCCAGTGTCATCCACACCCATTCATCTCAGCTCTCAACCCCAGTCACTATTACTCACAATGGGAAATACAGCCGTTGGCTGTAAAATAAGGGAATGCTAGAAATCTGGTTTTAAACCTAGCTTTAACCTTAACCACACTGCTAACCCTACTGCCTAACCCTGATGTTAAATGAAGACCAAAAAGCTCATTTTGTTTTCATAAATGTTTACAATATAGCCAATTTTTACTTTGCAGCTGGCCCATCTAGTGGAAATCGCTCAGTTCTGCCTTAAGAACAAGACTCATCCCAAATAACATCATGTGGACGTTGACCCTACAGAATACTGCTGGTTCAAGCGACTTTTGGTTCATGTCCACTTACTGATAGGCCAGCCACCTTGGCACAGTGAGTGAGAGGAAGTGTAGTCCAACCATATTGCTCATCTCACACATCAGTGGAGGAGAGCAATGAAAGGTTGTCTGTCGACGTGACATTAGTAGCATATAAAAGAGCTGCGCTTTGGACACACAAGTCACACATGCACTCAACCACATGAAGGAAAGCAGATTTTATGCGCGCGCGCACACACACACACACACACACCCATCACTCATGTGCCATCTCTATCACACACACACACACACACACACACACACACACACACACACACAGACATACACACACACACACACACACATCACTCATGTGCCATCTCTATCACACACACACACACACACACACACACAATGGAAACATTGCCCCCCTTCTTATCCCCTCCCTCCACTCTCAGCTCAGGGTGAGTGAGCATGTCCCTCCCTGAAGGAATAATTTTACGCTCCTGCATTAGAATAATTTGTTTGGCATGGAAATCACATGGGCAGGGGGCATGTACCCATTGGCAAAACCTGTTTGATCATCATTAGAGATACTGGAGGGGGCGTCGGCTGGTGGGGCGGCAACTCTGTCTTCAGACTGCACCGGAGACTACTGTGGCGAGAGCTGGCCGTACATCATTTCAGTTGCAAACACTGAAGTGTGCAGATTCTTCAGCGCGGACCTGCTGGCGTGCGGGCCGGGCCGGGAGACCACCACAGGAGGTTTATGATGCAGACAGATGCTCCTACAAAAGTGTGGGGAAGTTCTTCAAAAGCTCAGTCCAGAGACTCCACATGATAAATGACTAGCCCTCTCGCTCTACCTCAACTTGCTCATCTGCTGGGCATGTGCCTTTAATATTGATCCCTGTGGTGTAATTCCTACCCCGTTGTGTCCTGTTAGACTCAAATCAGCTGCTCTGCTTTTTTACTTTCTCTGCTGCTGAAAAGAAAGTGTTCTATTTCTCAAAAAGTCCCAAACAGTGACAATGTTATTCATCAAATTGGAGGATATTTGGATGAAACCAGTTGAAACCAGTGGGTTGACACCAGTATGAAAAAATGACTGTAGCTGCTACTGTAAACAAAGTTGATCATAGAGTTACTGGTCCACCCCCCCCCCCCCCCCCCCCCCCGTGCTAAACGCTTGGATTTAAGAGGCTGGTGTTATGCAAAGTAACGTAATGGTTGCGTCTAATAATCTGAACTCATTTATAAACTGTGTGCAACACCTTAAAACTGTCATCACATGAGCTCATCCATAAGCCTTTGTTTACAAACCGTAAGATAGTTCAACCAGAACGTGGCAGAATGACACTGGTAACCAACCACTTTTCCTTAGCTCGCAGACTACCTACCAGCATGCTGGAAAAAAGCACACTGTGTTGTGACTGGATGCCATATTGTCAATTTAAATGTACACTATTTTCCAAAGAATAAAGACATCTGACAGCAGTGGCTGCTTTTCACTTTGGGTGGATAAGCTGCACCGAAAATGATGATAAGGTTACACGTGCGCAGTGCTAATTTCCAGCTAAGTTGCTTTATCAATTGGGGAGAGCTTTCAATAGGTCTTGCCAGGAAGCTGATCCCGAAGACGGATGCTGTACCCTCACTAACAATGCATCAGTCGATCTTGCAAGCGCTGACCACAATGTAAGTATCAGAGTTGGCTGAGTCGGACACGATGGCTGTGGCTGTAACTTGTGGCTTGTAACTTGTGGCTGCTTTGACTTGTGAAAGGTATATTTTCAGTAACACACCTGATAAGTCAATACAAGTTTTTTGTTCTTCCCTCCCTAAGCCCTTTACGAGTTTGAGAACTGCCAGAACACAGCTGACACGAAGGAATGTTGTCCACAAAAGGAGTTGCGGTGTGTATAGGATTTGTAATTTACACCTGAAAATCCTATTTTGCCATTCTATTGTGTGGGTTGGTGTCTTAGAGTTGATGTAGCTTGTGTCATTGGGGCTAATCATGTTGATTAAGGTGTGTGATAGACTTTTTTATCAAATTAAACATCTACATCTGCACAGCTTCCCAGGCAACCACCGCCTTAGGAATGCTGTGATCCAAAATCAGCTTTCCCAAGGAAAAGAAGTGGGAGTATGCTGTGAAGTCTGTGATGACAGACCCAACATACTGTAAGTCATAGTTATTCATTTCAAATCAATTTAGCATATCAGGCACACACATTCCAAATACAAAGTTTCACCAAAAAGTGCACGACCAAATATAGCATATTTCAAATTGAGTACTTAATACCAGAAAACCCATTGTAGATTGAGTAGATCACAACATAAATTACTTGATAGCATCATAACTCAGAACAGTAAATAAAAGGAAATAAAATTCACTACCTATTTAACAGACATTTCCCTTTTCAAATACATTACAGGCTACGTAGATCGGCTCCTGGATCACCTCTTCAACGAGGTCACCCTTGATCCGGAAACGTATGTGGGGAAGCTGCGCGAGCTGTCCATCCCAGGACCCCTGTCTGCCCAGTATGAGAGGCCTGACAAGGAGGAGACCATAGCTGGATTTGTCTCCCGCTTCAATCTTGGGGGTGAAGCTTGCTTGATTGAAGCGGGGTACATGGGTTCCCTTCCTCTCCCGATCAATCTCTGTAGTTGGTTGCATTTCCTAAAGCCTAAGTAATTCACTTTTACGTGATATATTACATTTAGTTACTTTCTATTGTATTTTTTAAGCATTCGGACGGGAGATGAGTGTTATACAAATCAATGGGGTCTACAACACTCTGGTGGCCGGGTTCCTATATTAGGTTTATGGCTCTAATACATTTATTTCTGTCAAAAGATGTCTCACCATTATTTCCCACCTTTATTTCTCATCAGTTTTCATGTGGATCAATATTTTGGCTATGTGATCAATACATATCATTCTGAACACATTGTCATTTATAATGCCAATGCAGAGACACCAATACATTGTCCAGTACATTTATTGTTTATGATGTTTTCATGTACATTTCCTTATGTCTAAGCTTCTAAGGTGACTCAGGCTTTACTAATTCTTGTGAAGAAGTGTATCAGTGAATTGTATTCTGAATTATACTGAACAAAAATATAAACGCTCTGTTGCATTATCCCTCAATTTGAAACATTGGCATTGAACAGGCGACTCCGTGATGCTGGCCTTCTAGGCAGAGGTCCTCTGTCCAGCGTCTGTGTTCTTTTTCCCATCTTAATCTTTTCTTTTTATTGGCCAGTCTGAGATATGGCTTTTTCTTTGCAACTCTGCCTAGAAGGCCAGCATCCCGGAGTCACCTCTTCACTGTTGACGTTGAGACTGGTGTTTTGATGCTACTATTAAATGAAGCTGCCAGTTGAGGACTTGTGAGGCGTCTGTCCTCAAACTAGACACTCTAATGTACTTGTCCTCTTGCTCAGTTGTGCACTGGGGCCTCCCACTCCTCTTTCTATTCTGGTTAGAGACCGTTTGCGCTGTTCTGTGAAGGGAGTAGTACACAGCGTTGTACGAGATCTTCAGTTTCTTGGCAATTTCTCCCATGGAATAGCCTTCATTTCTCAGAACAAGAATAGACTGCAGAGTTTCAGAAGAAAGGTCTTTGTTTCTGGCCATTTGTAGGCTGTAATCAAACCCACACATGTTGATGCTCCAGATACTCAACTAGTCTAAAGAAGGCCAGTTGTATTGCTTCTTTAATCGGGACAACAGTTTTCAGCTGTGCTAACATAATTGCAAAAGGGTTTTCTAATGATCAATTAGCCTTTTAAAATGATAAACTTGGATTAGCTAACACAACGTGCCATTGGAACACAGGAGTGATGGTTGCTGAAAATGGGCCTCTGTACGCCTATGTAGATATTCCATAAAAATCTGCCATTTCCAGCTACAATAGTCGTTTACAAGATTAACCATGTCTACACTGTATTTCTGATCAATTTGATGCTATTTTCAAGGACAAAGAATGTGCTTTTCCTTCAAAAACAAAGACATTTCTAAGTGACCCCAAACTTTTGAGCGGTAGTATATGTTTGGCAGTTCCTAATATTGTCACAATGTTGTGTCCAATAACACCGGATTGTAATTGAAAAGGTGCGTTGGCTTCGAATTGAATGCGCTGCCTGTAATGTTAACTGCTAATGTACCTGTATATCAATTTGCAGTCCAGGTGTCAAATAAACATTTTAAGACCATGTTGAACTACTTGAGAGTTAAATTTACAAACCTAATCAGCAAATGAGCAAATGCACAGTACCCAGGTTTTGTGATCTGCATTTTTCTTTGTGAGGATGGAAGCGAGATGGGTGATTAAAAATCCCTGAGTGTAGCCAGAGTTGATCCAGTGGTAATTAAGTGCTGGCCGACTCAATGTGCCATGTAGGCAGCAAGGCAGCGGAATCGAACATCTTGTCAGTGGGAACGCTGAGACGATCATCTGCCAGGGTAATAGGCCTCGTCCCATCAGACATGATGGGAGTGACGATGGTGCGAGTCTGTCTCTGCCTTACGCCGTCAGCCCTCTGGTTAATGGGGGAAAGGGCTGTCAGTAGGGCAAAGCCCGTCAGTCGGGCCCGCCTACCTGCCCACAGAACGGATTAACGTTATCTAGTAACCTACCCGCCCGTCTCACCGGCCCCCCTCACCTATGTCCCGGCCAATCACGGTAGCCATCATTCACACCCGACGAAGAGGGGTGTCCTCATTAGTTAATTACGCTCCGCCTGTGAATACCTCCCAACAAACCCTCATGCACCGCCGCCGCCACCGCCTTGGTCTCTGGCCTTCCCACTTGAGTTAAATTAAAGAGAGACCTCCAAATCCTGTTTTCATCCAAGATTAAAATGACTATCTATGCATAGTCACTTTACAAATGACCTCGACTAACCTGTACCCCTGTACATTGACTCGGTACTGGTACCCCCTGTATATAACCTCGTTATTGTTATGTAATTGTCTTGGGTTACTTTTTAATTTTTGTTCATTTTTTTCTCCCCACTTTAGTTTATTTAGTAAATATTTCCTTAACTCTATTTCCTAAACGGCATTGTCGGTTAAGGGCTTGTAAGTAAGCATTTCACGGTAACACCTGTTGTGTTCGGCGCATGTAACAAATAAAATGTGATTTGATCCTAGAAGAAGAGAAGAGGTAGAAGAGGAATGAATATGAACTTGTTTTCAGTCAAGTCTTCTGACTATGTAATGCCTTAGCTGATGTTTTTCGTAACAAGAGCCCTGGAGGCATCCATATAGATTATTACGGTGCTCCTAGTGATTTCTTAACTTCTGCTATTATGATGTATGCAGTTTACAGGGTCCGTTTATCCCTCCCTGGAAAACAATTGCATCCAAGCAATAATCAATCTTTATGACACAACATTATGAATATGTACAACTCATTGGCAAATGATAACGCCAATTATCTACCTGTAGTACAACTATGCATCAAAGTGTATAATTGATCCCATTGGTGCATCTCACAGCTAGTAGAATATTGATTGTATTCCACTACAGTATGAGGAGGCGTGGATGCTATATAAATAATTGGAGCATGACCCTGGCGGGGCAGAGAGGTCAACCGACAGCTCTGTTTAAAATGAATTATCATTGCAAGTAGAGTAAAAACATACACAGCAACCATCAGAGACCCCACAACATGGGCCCATGACGAGACAGGGGGCAAAGGTCAGGGATACCCTCAGCTATGCTCCGCTATTGTATATTAATAGTGTGAAACACAAGATACATCATAAATGGTCAAAAAAACAAAATACATTTTTACTGGCTTGCAACTGACAAGGATGCAACCTCACATGTAACCGCACATGGAGCTCATGTGTTTTGGGGTTAAGGAGATTAAGGTTCATCATTGTACAGATGAGATCGATCAGTTGGAAGTTTTACATCAATGTGCCTTTACAGGATATACCTCATTTGAGGCAAATGTATGCGTAAAATGCTTTATTCCGTGATTAGTATGCGACAGTAGTCCCTCATAGGGGTCAATGCAACTAGCACAGTATATAGACTGTTTTTATTACTTGAAAACAAATGGATAGGAAAGGTGCTGGTTGGCAGAAAGCTTGACACTTTCTCAACCTCTATTTTACTTACAAAATTGCTGACTTTGACCCGTAGGCTGGAGTGTAGTTTTATGAGTCTGTGTGGGACTTGCCTTGTAAACAACAGATGAGATGATAAATTGTACTCTGAAACCTTCAAGTGATACAGTTGCATGCCTGGTGATGTTCCTGAAAATATAACACCTAAAATATGTCCTGTTGGTAGGAAAGGCAGAGGAACAAGAACCCTATAAAACATTGAACTTCTCTTCAACTTAAATTGGAAGTAACCTTTTGTGAAGTTCTGCCTCGGGCAGAAGTTATTATCTAGGGATCTGTCTCCTGTCGGCCTACTTACTGAATTGACAGATCCTGACGTTAGTTCACAGGTAATGTTGAAAATGTTGGTGGGGGTACAGTGCATCTTAACACAGCAATTAGAATGTTGTTATTTTAGCTGAACTTACTATTGATTTAATACACAGCCGGGGAACAGCAAGGTTCAGTGGTGAGTCAGAGTGGCACCGCAAGTGGACCCGCCACTTTCAAGGCTCCTTATTGCATTATCACTGCGGCTGCAGTGTCTGCAGATGGCGAACACTCTTTAGCATCTGCCACAAGAGCAAGAGGCTTTCTCCGAGAACCCATCGTGAGACGGGAGGATATTATTCAGGTACTGGAAGCAAACTACTTTCAGGCTTCAACAAGTTGGTATGGTCTTTCTTTCGTTTCCGATGAACTCGCGCCACATGTGATTGCATTACAAATGATATACAGTCTCAAGCAGGATGTGGATCTTGTAAGGTGTGGACATCAAAGACCAGGAGAATCCTGTGCATATGGTTCATTTCTCAGTGGAGGACTGGTCTGATATTCTGTCAGAGGGGAGCCAATTACGTATCCTTGGGAGGCACATATGGAGAGAGGGCTATATTTAGGGGAAACACTGCTGTGAGGAAAGGATTATTAGGGAGAGATAGACAGACAGAGGAGCAGAGACAGAGAGGAGGCAATGTTGCTTATATGAGGTATTGTGACTCCCCGTTGAGAGATCGAGAGAGATGGAGCCATCAGCCATGTGAAAATACGATGATGGCCTATTGGAGAAATAAGAAGAGAAACTCTGCTTTAGTACTTAGTACAAATCCAGTCCAGTGTACTAATTACATTTACCCGAGTGGCGCAGCGGTCCAAGGCACTGCATCTCAGTGCAAGAGGTGTCACTACAGTCCTTCGTTCGATTCCAAGCTGTATCACATCCAGGCGGGATTGGGAGTCCCATAGGGCGGAGCACAAAAGCGTTGTCCGGGTTTGGCTGGGGTAGGCCATCATTGTAAATACGAATTTGTTCTTAACTGACTTGCCTACATAGTTAAATAAAGATTAAATACAAATAAATAAATGGTTTAACAATTCCATTAGAGACCAGCAAGATCAGTTTTGCATAGCTACTACACTAGGCTACTCATTGCCTTGATAATGACTGTCAAAACAAATGTTTTTCAAATATCAAAAATTATTCATGGCATGCAGGAAATGTACTCCTAATTACTCCAGTCATTAAATATCTGTAAATATTTTGGGGAAACATAAAACCACATACTTACTGGGTAGTTAGAGCAGAGAAATTGTGGTTTAGGTTTAGGGAATCTAGAGTGATATTTAAATGTATTTTAATTGATTGATGTCGTTGATTGATGTCGTGTACACCTAAACATGAATAGAATTATGGCCATTTCTTTTTAGTGAATTTTAGTGAATTTTCAATTTTACTTTGCTGTTGTCCCTTAAATAAACCCATATCCTAAAGAGATCAAATCTTACACTATTACCTCCCCAAAGACTATCTATCTGGGATATTCCTCTTGATTAATTTGGCCCCACAAAACCCAAACTCAAATATCAGGTATGAGAATGTGGTGGCTGTGAAAAGCTACAGTACAACAGTGGATAAAGAGTGAGATCCAGACCACCGTCTGACATTTAAAGGGCCTTGTCCATCACGTGAGATCACAACGTGGACAACAAGCGTTGGAAATGAGCTGCGTCTAATGGACTTTAGACACTTACTCTTTGATTCCATCCATCATTGTAATTGCACATCTATCTAGCTAATTCTTCAGTATCATTAACCTTGGCAGTGTCCCTCTAAGAGCATTGCCATCTGTTAATTCCTTCCTTCAGACTTGCGTTTGTGGAAGAATAACCCACCGAGGTGGCGGCGTGCTTGGTGGTTGCTGAAGCGCTACTGAGGAGTGATGACGCTCTCTGGGGAGGCTTGGGGGGAGATGGAAGTTCTGGCCACAGGTCTCTGGGTGGGTTAATAAAGTATCGCTGTAGAATCCCTGTAAATGGATGACTCCATGATCTCCTGCTCGCAACTTTGCCATTTGCGCGCATCAACAAGCACTCCTCATTATTACCATTAGTCAATATTGGACGTGCTTGTTGTTCATTAATTGGAGAGGGATTGATGAATCCAAAAACATCTTCCTTTCACCGGGCAATTAGAATAGTATGTCTTGTTTTATAGGAGCTTGAATTAGTATGATCAACAGGTGGTTTTAGTTAGGGCTGTGACGATACCAGTATCGCAATATTTATTCCGTGTCAAAAATGAAAAACAGGAAGCAGGCCAAAAGCTTTTTTTGTGTTGGATTGGGCCGTGCTGATTCCTCCTAAACTGATTCCTGGTTCGGTAGGACAGGTTCTAAAAGTGTGGCATGGGTCTCATAAGTGCTGACTAGCTTGCGTCACAACCGCAGTAAAAGGAGAAAGAACCTAAACTATTAATAGCTACAGTAGAGTAATTAAACCCACATTTACCCTACTCGTGAAAGTAGTGGATGAATTGTAGACCCTCCCTGTTTTTATATATCACTCCAATTCCGAGCAGGTAATAGATAAAGTTAAAGTAGATAATGTTGTCCGTGGGTACGTTGCCCTCCTAAATGTCACAACAAGACAAACAACCTGGTTCTGCCCCATTACTCCCATAACTTCATTTAGGGCCAGACAGGCAGCCTTTATTCATATTTATGCCCCAGAGTCTAGGGTTTGCTTGGATGTATGTGCCTGTTAATAATTCATTAGACAGCGATTGATGAATCCCAAAACATCTTCCTTTCATCCGGTAATTATTACATGATGTCTTGTTTTAAAAGGTGCTTGAATTGGTATGATCAACAGGTGGTTTTGGTAGCCTGTACACTCTCTGAAATAACACGAAATTAGGAATCCAAATGTCATGGAATTGATAAGTGCTTAGAAGCAGGTCAAAAGCTTTTTTTGTGTTGAGTTAGGCTGTGCTGATGTCTCATAAAAGGGTTCAGTAGGACAGGTCAGAAAAGCATGACATTAGCATCAAAGGTGCTGATCAGCTTCCATCACAACCACAGTAAAAGGAGAATGGATCCTCCCTATTTTTATATATCACTCCAATTCCGAGCAGGTAATAGATAAAGTTAAAGTAGATAAAGTTGTCCATGTGTACGTTGCCCTCCTAAATGTCACAACGTGACAAACAACCTGGTTCTGCCCCATTACTCCCATAACTTCATTTAGGGCCGGACAGGCAGCCTTTATTCATATTTATGCACCAGAGTCTAGTGTTTGCTTCGACGTTAACATACACAGGGCTGCAAGGATTTACATCCCCACACAGACCAGAGTGTCAACATCTGATGGATGATCTGGTATGCTTGGCCATTACTCACCTGGTTCAGCACAGCATAGCCAGCTTCATTTATCTACAAACCAGAAAGGAGCCCCACCCACAGGCTTATGGGGGTAGACATTCGTATGCAAAATAACGAGGCGGCTCGTATGCAAAACATCGAGGCGGCTCGTGGTAGAAAAGTAAATATGGGGTGTTATTATTAGGTTTGGCTTTGACAAAGGATATCTCCAGAATCTCCAGACCTAGAATTTCCCAATGGATACAGTAAGATAGAATATAAACTCAAAGGCTGGTAGAGAGAGAACATAGGATTCAATAAACACATTAGTTGTCTGGTAACAAACAGACTAT
Organism: Oncorhynchus mykiss; assembly: GCF_013265735.2. NCBI lineage: Eukaryota > Metazoa > Chordata > Actinopteri > Salmoniformes > Salmonidae > Oncorhynchus > Oncorhynchus mykiss. The sequence goes on from NC_048579.1 coordinate 22,476,963, forward strand.
ATTAAACAGGTTATTATGTAGTAATAAGCTAGTGGATACGCCAGATAGAGATTAATCACTATATGTTCGCTGCTGATCCTCCAACAAAATTGGATGTGAGGCATTGATTGTCTGTCTAAAACATTGAGGAAAACGCACATATTTTTTCCCTCACTTTTACTTAGTCTTAATTCATTAACTTGAATTGATGACAGTACTTAACGTCACAGTAAATTGAGACACAGATGAATTGGATTTGGCAGATGCACACACCTGTGCCTTATAAAAAAAACCTGAACCTGTCATACAGAATTGTCTTTGGAAAACAAGTGAGCTAACTTTATCAAATTTGATATAGAGAAAAGTTCATAGGGACTGGTTGAAAACAGAACCAGTTGCGATTGGAGGGTTGGCTTTGTTCTAATGTGAACCCAGAAAATCACAAATAAGCCACATTTACACATTTCTGCCAAATGAGAAAAGAACTTCAAAAAGTCCATATCAAAAGATGTTTCATATAATTGTATTTCTGCCTCAATTGGTTGCTTTTTTCTCACTCCAAAGTGCACGGTTGGGATTTATACGCATTAGCTAGTCCAAATGTTTGCCGTATTGAGTGGATTGTTCCCCTCACATAGGAAGGGCATACTATTCCTTCAGCTAATTGATCATGCTGAAGTCAAACAAAAAATATAATGGGAAATGCTTATATTCAACCGTGAACTGAAATGACAAAATGACTGAAATATCTAGAAATATATTTCACAAAGCCCATGCCTACTGCTCTGATAGACGTACAAATTCAAGTTAAAGTTCTAAGCCGAGCAAATGATCTGTAGCTATTATCTGGTTTCATCTAAGTCATTGTTATGTGCTCAATGTATGGGAATCGATTACAAGGCTTGCCCGCATTTTGTGGACGTGCATAGATCTTAAAAAGCCTGCTCAAAGGGGACCTGTCATAGCCAATCATTAGAGGTCCGTGTTTACTTTAACTCGTGACTGAGGCTTTACAAGAGACTGTGGGCCGCGGTCATTGTCTCTGTGAAAGGTGAGCATTGTGGTGGATCCGCTGAGTAAGCTGCATTGGGTAAAGAAGGGACCATGAAAGGCAACCAGCAGAGGAGAGGGCTCCGTGAGCCTTATGCAAATTGGCACCTCTTTTTGTTTGATCCACTTGACTCTTCGATAAACAAACACTGCCGAGTGTAATGGAGTGTTTTAGGGAGACTCCATCTTCCAGTCAGAGCGGGGGGATTTTCAATTAGTTTCGTCATCAGGACGACATGTCCGGCTCCCTGTCCGACTTGACGTGATGCAAATGTTGCTACACCTTGAAACATCTTATTTTACCCATGTTCCCCAGATGGTATCTTATGATATTTCCCCATGTTCATTCCAAAGGACAGTGCACTTCAGAATGGAAATTTGAGAACTAATGAATAGAGAGTGGTTGGTGTATCAGCACCCAATGCACTGCAGTGCAGAGGAAAGGAAGGCAAATGCATCAGTCCAGTGGGAACTCAGGCCTCTGTAATGGTAGTGTAATTATATTTGGCTTGAGTGCCAGTTGAGGGCTGCTGTTAATGTTGCGTTGGGAAATCTCATCAGGGTCTCAGTGCCCTTGACAGTTTCATTAAAACTGTCCCTCCCACTCTGCCAAGATTTATAAAGTATTTATAAATAAATGTTTAAGGCCCCTCCTCGTTTGTCTATAATGAATATGGACCGGCCTATTTGTTACATCAAATCAATGTGGCCCAAACAACCTCTGTCTCTGCTTATCTGGCTCGCTAGTGTCTAGGTCTCTTTTAATTTCAGGTACATAGAGTACCGTTCAAAGGTTTGGGGTCACTTAGAAATGTCCTTTTTTTTTAAAGAAAAGCAATTTTTTTGTCCAGTAAAATAACATCAAATTGATCAGAAATACAGTGTAGACATTGTTAATGTTGTAAATGACTATTATAGCTCAAAACGGCTGATTTTTAAAATGGAATATCTACATATTTGTACAGAGGCCCATTATCAGCAACCATCACTCCTGTGTTCCAACAACACTTTGTGTTAGCTAATCCAAGTTTAACATCTTAAAAGGATAATTGATCATTAGAAAACCCTTTTGCAATTATGTTAGCACAGCTGAAAACTGTTGTATTGCTTCTTTAATCAGAACAACTGTCCTTCTTTAGATGAGTTGCGTATCTGGAGCATCAGCATTTGTAGGTTCGATTACAGACTCAAAATGGCCAGAAACAAAGAACTTTCTTCTGAAACTCGGCAGTCTATTCTTGTTCTGAGAAATGAAGGCTATTCCTTGCGAGAAATTGCAAAGAAACTGAAGATCTCGTACAACGCTGTGTACTACTCCCTTCACAAAACAGAGCAAACTGGCCCTAACCAGAATATAAAGAGGAGTGGGAGGCCCCGGTGCACAACTGAGAAAGAGGACAAGTACATTAGAGTGTCTAGTTTGAGAACAGATGCCTCACAAGTCCTCAACTGGCAGCTTCATTAAATAGTACCCTCAAAACAACAATCTCAACATTAACAGTGAAGAGGCGACTCCGTGATGCTGGCCTTCTAGGCAGAGTTCCTCTGTCCAGTGTCTGTGTTCTTTTGCCGATCTTAATCTTTTATTTTGGTCTGAGATATGGCATTTCCTTTGCAACTCTGCCTAGAAGGCCATCCTGGAGTTGTCTCTTCACTCTTGACGTTGAGACTGGCCTAAAGAAGGCTTGTTGTATTGCTTCTTTAAGCAGAACAACAGTTTTCAGTTGTGCTAACATAATTGCAAAAGGGTTTAGGTATTCCATAAAAAATATGCCGTTTCCAGCTACAATAGTCATGTACAACATTAACAATGTCTACACTGTATTTCTGATCAATTTGATGTGATTTTAATGGACAAAAAATGACCCCAAACTTTTGAACGGTAGTGTATGTATCATTGTTATGGTTAAAGGAGCAATTCGGAATTGGTGGTACATCCATTTTGGGACTTTTCATTCAAATCAGTAATATATTAGTATAGCCATTGAAGAATATACCTTCCTCCTTATTAGATTAGTTTAACTGTCGTCCCCAGTAAGAATCCAAAATATAGGCTTGTTTTACTATATTGTCCAAACAATGTAATTGCAAATTAACTCTGTATAGCTTCAAAACATGGTTAAAAGTATATGTAATTGTGGGTAGCCATTGCACCCTTTAGCTCTGTCAATGAATTTGACAGTGGTTTAATTTCTCCAGCCCAATCCCGTAGCTATTTAACAAGCCGAGTGGCGGGGTGCGTGCTTTATTGTTTTTTTTTGTATCCCAGATTGTCCCTTTAAGAGTAATGTTGATGGGCTTTTGTGTGTATTACCAGCAGAAACTGGGAAGTCAATAATAAGCACAGAGAACAATGAAATGTACTTCTTGTATAGGGCATGCCTTTTCTTTTGGAAAACACATTGTGGTGAATTGAGTAGGTCAATGGTCATACCGTGTTTTAAAGCATGCCAGGATGGGTGAAATGTAAGGTCAAGTCTGTGAACGCAATTGGCGTCAACATCCACAACCTCATTTCAGAAAGTTGGTGTGTATGTGACTCGCCCTGCTATTCAAGCGCCCTGCTGCCGATGTCTCATTTTCAACTCAATACAACAATCAGCGGAGGCTCCAAACTTGATTCTGGCTCTCACAGCCACATCAATAACATTTCTGCTGATGTTCCCTGCTCATCACTTTGGATAAGTTAGACAGAGTTATTTTATCTGGTAAAAATCGACGGCAACATATTCCTTGATATCTAAGTGCATACAGTAATGTCTGTTTCCCCACAGACCACACCCTTTTAACCAGATCCATAGCATATAGGTCAGGGCAACTCTGACTGACAGTCATGGGCAAACTGATCAGAAATAGCATTGACTTGTCTCATGAGATCATGTCACTGATCCCTCATCAATAGCCCATGATGCTCTCTCTCTGAGTGGAGAGATCTGGTTGGGACAGCGAGTGAAGCTTCCCATCCCCTCTGCTTCGATACGGAGGCGTTGAGACATCATGGAGACGTCTTTTCCCTAATTAGTCTGATTATCTCGTGTTGTTAATTGTTCCCCATTGTAGTATTCAGTATGCACGTACCCAGGCTGCTGGGTTGTAAATCAGAGATGGTGATGAGCAGGTATCCTGAGGAGATGGTTCCCTCTGTTGTTTCCCAATCAGCTCTGTTTGTAGTTCAAATAGCAATAATCAAAATGGCTCCCTCGGAATTTCCGTGCGTCTTTTGACTTCAGGCGCTGGCAGTCTTCACATTGATGGAAAGTTTGCACCTGTGTTGATGTGTCTTTACAGTACCACAGACGTAACTATGTCGCTGGGCTCTCTGTGGATTGTGGATTCTGGCTAGCATAACATATCATGTCCTCTCTTGCATTATTACTCTATACTGTGCTGATCTACTGGAAATTATTCATGATTCAATGAAGATGCTTATCACACCTTTGAAAATGACCAAAAATGTTTTATTCAATTTGTTATTTTATAGAACTTCAACCCAAAAATGTTCAACAACCCCAAAGATATCATATATAGATACCAAAAAGGAAATTAAATACAACATCCACTTTAACCACATGGCACTGTGTTGAAATGGACTCGTATCTCCCTGAGACAGGTCGGCTTGGGGCAGTATGATGTCAAGTCTGCCTGTGTAATGTGTCGGTGCGAGAACTTTGGCAGATCAACCCCAGTCAACAGGGGTGCCTGTAAAGTTTGCCTTTCATTTGAATGTGAAACCATCTGACGTTTTTCAGAGCAACACCCGCTGTGCCGCCGACTTGCACTACACAGTCTGTATCTGTTTAAAGGTCCAGTCACCTACTGTACTGCTTTGACATTCCCCTTTACTACCCTTGGATTTGAATTGCGAATGAGGGACTGTGTAATCGGACTCGGCAGAGAACTCAGCACTTCACTTTGGGTGGGCATTATAATGAGCCTCATACCGTATATGTTGATTACACCAGAGACTATTGTGGGAATGCACTATACATGACATATCCTACTATTCATTTTGACTTGATCGATATGCCGCAAAAGGGTGGCATGTCAACTATAGCTACAATTAGAAACTGGGTGGTTCGAGCCCTGAATGCAGATTGGCTGAAAGTCATGGTATATCAGACCGTATACCACCGGTATGACAAATCCTTTATTTTTACTGCTCTAATTACATTGGTAGACAGTTTACAATAGCAGTAAGGCACCTATGCGGTTTGTGGTATATGGCCAATTGTGTCAGTCATAAGAACAGCCCTTAGCCATGGTATATTAACCATATACAGTACCACTCCCCCTCGTGCCTTATTGCTTAATTGTACTATATGATATGATGGGTATGGTTTATTAATGTAAATACAGTGAGGAAGTTTGCTGGCAAAGTTGAACCATTATTCTCCAAAGTTTGAGTCAAGCTAAGTATGGACAAGGCAAGCTTATCACTTCCATGGCTTTGAGTGATGCTTTGCACAAGTTTCCCACTTGTATCGGAAAGTCATTGTGGGTCGGCTACCTTTTTGTCTCTTTGAAATTGTCTTTCAGAGTCATGAATCAAAGTGTGCTATGGATTTGTTCTGTTTTAAGAGTAATTGCTGCCTAGGTCTGGGCCTTTTCCCTCTAATCTCCTTGACTTCAGATAGGAAATCTGAGAACACATAGATCCATATCTCAGGGCCACCTTGATGTGCAGTAACGATACATTCCCTACATGATAATTATAGATCTCCCCAGCTGCCAAAACCTTCCCCCAAGACCTTGTTATGCATGCAGGAAAATGCTGGCCTGGCTAAGAGGCTGTAGGACCTCTCGGTCAAGGAGCAGGGATATTTGTCCATCCAATGTAGTGGGGCAGTATACTGTACTTGGGCTCAGTTTTCACCTAAAATAGATCCCTAATGAGAGCAACAATGCCAAGTACACCAAGAACTAGATGCCATAGAGTTGTCATAGATCAGACCTCTGCTTAGCAACCGAGTAACGCCTTTGTATAAAGTGACAGCTTGACCTTGGATTGTTGTTTTGGATCGTCTTTTGTTGGCCTCAAGAGTCGCAATAGTGCTTTGATAAAAGAGCTTGCCCCAGAACTTGTCAGCAATAAATCATATTGTAGGGAATTAAGTTACCGCCCTGAAACTTTGATTCCAGTCGTTATTGTTCAGTTGTAAGACTTTGGAGATAGGCCTCGAATATCAATGTGCCATATTAAAGACATAAAAGCGACACAAGGCTATACGTGAACGTACACTGAGTGTACAAAACATTAAGAGCACCTTCCTAATTTTGAGTTGAACCCCTCCCTTTTGGCCTCAGAACAGCCTGAATTCATTGGTGCATGGAGTCCTACAAGGTGTCAAAAGTGTTCCCCAGGGATGCTGGCCAATGTTGACTCCAATACTTCCCACGTTTATGTCAAGTTGATGAGATAAGTGGTGGATAACTCTTGATACACACGGGAAACTGTTGAGCGTGATAACCCCAGCAGCGTTGCAGTTCTTGACACAAATCGGTGCGCCTGGCACCTATCACCATACCCCGTTCAAAGGCACGTAAATGTTTTGTCTTGCTTAAAAATCCTTCTTTAACCGGTCTCCTCCCCTTCATCTACAATGATTGAAGTGGATTTAACAAGTGACATCAATAAGGGATCATAGTGGATTCACCTGGTCAGTCGATGTCATGGAAAGAGCAGGCGTTCATAATGTTTTGTACACTCAGTGTGTACCTCTGAAGGCAAGCATACAGCATCTCTTGTGCGAGAACATTGCAGAGGACATTTTTCCCTTTTAAGTCCCACTTAACATATTCCTTTGGTGGTTCTCTCTGCAAAGAGCTAATAGAACCCATCAGTCATAACCAATGAACCATCATTTGCATCTGATCATTCAAATGCAGCAAAAGGCAATTCTCTTCCTTTGCAGACATTTAAAATGTGGGGATTTGACATATAGAGCCCTCACCAGCTTTCATTTGAGCAGAGGGCTGAGTTGTTTTGGTGGAAAATATGCAGACTATAACGGAAATGAAACAATGTTTCTTCGAATGTTAAGCGAACCATGAAGGAAGAACCGTGTGTGGGTTTATGTTATGATATTATTATTATGGAGCCTGTTAGTTTGAACTTTAGAGTTAATCATTGACTGGATAACAATAGTTGTCACCAGAGGTGTACAAATTGTGCGGTTTGATAGGTAAACAATTGGTAAACAATTTGGACAAATAATGTTTTCAGTGTCAATTTGTTTCTGTGTCTATTTTTCTGAAGAAACAGTACATTTGACAGCGGCTATGTAAAGTTTGGAACCCTGTAACTTTACCAGATGTTATTGCAGTCGTGCACCCACAGTCTCTAGCTATCTAGCAGTCTCTGACTGTCCCTGAATAATCTATTCTCACGAGGGACCATTCCCCTTTTTTTATATTCAGCAAAACATCTGCACCATATGCTTCTTCCAGGGAGGGCTGAGAAGGAGAGGCAGGAGAGAGGGAGATTGAGAAGGAGAGGCAGGAGAGAGGGAGACTGAGAAGGAGAGGCAGGAGAGAGGGAGACTGAGAAGGAGAGGCAGGAGAGAGGGAGACTGAGAAGGAGAGGCAGGAGGAGAGGGAGAATGAGAAGGAGAGGCATGAGAGAGGGAGACTGAGAAGGAGAGGCAGGAGAGAGGGAGACTGAGAAGGAGAGGCAGGAGAGAGGGAGACTGAGAAGGAGAGGCAGGAGAGAGGGAGACTGAGAAGGAGAGGCGAGAGAGACTGAGCAGGAGAGGCGAGAGAGGTTGAGAAGGAGAGGCAGGAGAGAGGGAGACTGAGAAGGAGAGGCAGGAGAGAGGGAGACTGAGAAGGAGAGGCAGGAGAGAGGGAGACTGAGAAGGAGAGGCAGAAGAGAGGGAGACTTAGAAGGAGAGGCAGGAGAGAGGGAGACTGAGAAGGAGAGGCGAGAGAGGCTGAGAAGGAGAGGCCGGAGAGGGAGACTGAGAAGGAGAGGCAAGAGAGACTGAGAAGGAGAGGCGAGAGAGACTGAGAAGGAGAGACAGGAGAGAGGGAGATTGAGTAGGAGATACAGGAGAGGGAGACTGAGGTGGAGAGGCGTGAGAGGGAGACTGCAATGGAGAGGCAAGAGCGACTGAGATGGAGAGACAGGAGAGAGGAAGGCTGAGATGGAGAGGCAGCAGAGAGGGAGACTGAGATGGAGAGGCATTAGAGAGGGAGACTGAGATGGAGAGGCAGGAGAGAGGGAGACTGAGGTGGAGTGTTAGGAGAGAGGGCAACTGAGAAGGAGAAGCAAGAGAGACTGAGATGGAGAGACATGAGAGAGGGAGACTGAGGTGGAGTGTCAAGAGAAAAGGAGGGAGACTGAGATGGACAGGGAGAGAGATTAAGATGGAGAGGCAGGAGAGAGGGAGACTGAGATGGAGAGGGAGAGAGAAAAGGAGGGAGACTGAGATGGAGAGGCGAGAGAGACCGATATGGAGAGGCAGGAGAGAGGGAGACTGAGATGGAGAGGCGAGAGAGACCGATATGGAGAGGCAGGAGAGATGGAGACTGAGAAGGAGAGGCGAGAGAGACTGAGCAGGAGAGGCGAGAGAGGCTGAGAAGGAGAGGCAGGAGAGAGGGAGACTGAGAAGGAGAGGCAGGAGAGAGGGAGATTGAGAAGGAGAGGCAGGAGAGACGAGAGAGACTGAGAAGGAGAGGTGAGAGAGACTGAGAAGGAGAGACAGGAGAGAGGGAGATTGAGTAGGAGATACAGGAGAGGGAGACTGAGGTGGAGAGGCGTGAGAGGGAGACTGCAATGGAGAGGCAAGAGCGACTGAGATGGAGAGGCAGGAGAGAGGGAGGCTGAGATGGAGAGGCAGCAGAGAGGGAGACTGAGATGGAGAGGCAGGAGAGAGGGAGACTGAGGTGGAGTGTTAGGAGAGAGGGCAACTGAGAAGGAGAAGCAAGAGAGACTGAGATGGAGAGACAGGAGAGAGGGAGACTGAGGTGGAGTGTCAAGAGAAAATGAGGGAGACTGAGATGGACAGGGAGAGAGATTAAGATGGAGAGGCAGGAGAGATGGAGACTGAGATGGAGAGAGAAAAGGAGGGAGACTGAGATGGAGAGGCGAGAGAGACCGATATGGAGAGGCAGGAGAGAGGGAGACTGAGATGGAGAGGCGAGAGAGACCGATATGGAGAGGCAGGAGAGATGGAGACTGAGATGGAGATGAGGGAGAGAGGGCGACTGAGAAGGAGAGGCGAGAGAGATTGAGATGGAGAGGCAGGAGAGAGGGAGACAGAAGGAGAGGCGAGGCGAGAGAGACTGAGAAGGAGAGGCAGGAGAGATGGAGACTGAGAAGGAGAAGCAGGAGAGAGGGAAACTGAGATGGAGAGGCAGGAGAGATGGAGACTAAGATGGAGAGGCAGGAGAGAGGGAGACTGAGAAGAAAATAAGAGAGAAGGAGACTGAGAAGAAGAGGCAGAAGAGAGGGAGACTGAGAAGGAGAGGCAGAAGAGAGGGAAACTGAGAAGGAGAGGGAGTAGCGAGGGAGACTGAGATGGAGAGGCAAGAGAGACTGAGAAGGGGATGCAGAACACTATTAACTATTCTCACGAGGGACCATTCCCCTTTTTTTATATTCAGCAAAACATCTGCACCATATGCTTCTTCCAGGGAGGGCTGAGAAGGAGAGGCAGGAGAGAGGGAGATTGAGAAGGAGAGGCAGGAGAGAGGGAGACTGAGAAGGAGAGGCAGGAGAGAGGGAGACTGAGAAGGAGAGGCAGGAGAGAGGGAGACTGAGAAGGAGAGGCAGGAGGAGAGGGAGAATGAGAAGGAGAGGCATGAGAGAGGGAGACTGAGAAGGAGAGGCAGGAGAGAGGGAGACTGAGAAGGAGAGGCAGGAGAGAGGGAGACTGAGAAGGAGAGGCAGGAGAGAGGGAGACTGAGAAGGAGAGGCGAGAGAGACTGAGCAGGAGAGGCGAGAGAGGTTGAGAAGGAGAGGCAGGAGAGAGGGAGACTGAGAAGGAGAGGCAGGAGAGAGGGAGACTGAGAAGGAGAGGCAGGAGAGAGGGAGACTGAGAAGGAGAGGCAGAAGAGAGGGAGACTTAGAAGGAGAGGCAGGAGAGAGGGAGACTGAGAAGGAGAGGCGAGAGAGGCTGAGAAGGAGAGGCCGGAGAGGGAGACTGAGAAGGAGAGGCAAGAGAGACTGAGAAGGAGAGGCGAGAGAGACTGAGAAGGAGAGACAGGAGAGAGGGAGATTGAGTAGGAGATACAGGAGAGGGAGACTGAGGTGGAGAGGCGTGAGAGGGAGACTGCAATGGAGAGGCAAGAGCGACTGAGATGGAGAGGCAGGAGAGAGGAAGGCTGAGATGGAGAGGCAGCAGAGAGGGAGACTGAGATGGAGAGGCATTAGAGAGGGAGACTGAGATGGAGAGGCAGGAGAGAGGGAGACTGAGGTGGAGTGTTAGGAGAGAGGGCAACTGAGAAGGAGAAGCAAGAGAGACTGAGATGGAGAGACATGAGAGAGGGAGACTGAGGTGGAGTGTCAAGAGAAAAGGAGGGAGACTGAGATGGACAGGGAGAGAGATTAAGATGGAGAGGCAGGAGAGAGGGAGACTGAGATGGAGAGGGAGAGAGAAAAGGAGGGAGACTGAGATGGAGAGGCGAGAGAGACCGATATGGAGAGGCAGGAGAGAGGGAGACTGAGATGGAGAGGCGAGAGAGACCGATATGGAGAGGCAGGAGAGATGGAGACTGAGAAGGAGAGGCGAGAGAGACTGAGCAGGAGAGGCGAGAGAGGCTGAGAAGGAGAGGCAGGAGAGAGGGAGACTGAGAAGGAGAGGCAGGAGAGAGGGAGATTGAGAAGGAGAGGCAGGAGAGACGAGAGAGACTGAGAAGGAGAGGTGAGAGAGACTGAGAAGGAGAGACAGGAGAGAGGGAGATTGAGTAGGAGATACAGGAGAGGGAGACTGAGGTGGAGAGGCGTGAGAGGGAGACTGCAATGGAGAGGCAAGAGCGACTGAGATGGAGAGGCAGGAGAGAGGGAGGCTGAGATGGAGAGGCAGCAGAGAGGGAGACTGAGATGGAGAGGCAGGAGAGAGGGAGACTGAGGTGGAGTGTTAGGAGAGAGGGCAACTGAGAAGGAGAAGCAAGAGAGACTGAGATGGAGAGACAGGAGAGAGGGAGACTGAGGTGGAGTGTCAAGAGAAAATGAGGGAGACTGAGATGGACAGGGAGAGAGATTAAGATGGAGAGGCAGGAGAGATGGAGACTGAGATGGAGAGAGAAAAGGAGGGAGACTGAGATGGAGAGGCGAGAGAGACCGATATGGAGAGGCAGGAGAGAGGGAGACTGAGATGGAGAGGCGAGAGAGACCGATATGGAGAGGCAGGAGAGATGGAGACTGAGATGGAGATGAGGGAGAGAGGGCGACTGAGAAGGAGAGGCGAGAGAGATTGAGATGGAGAGGCAGGAGAGAGGGAGACAGAAGGAGAGGCGAGGCGAGAGAGACTGAGAAGGAGAGGCAGGAGAGATGAGACTGAGAAGGAGAAGCAGGAGAGAGGGAAACTGAGATGGAGAGGCAGGAGAGATGGAGACTAAGATGGAGAGGCAGGAGAGAGGGAGACTGAGAAGAAAATAAGAGAGAAGGAGACTGAGAAGAAGAGGCAGAAGAGAGGGAGACTGAGAAGGAGAGGCAGAAGAGAGGGAAACTGAGAAGGAGAGGGAGTAGCGAGGGAGACTGAGATGGAGAGGCAAGAGAGACTGAGAAGGGGATGCAGAACAGAGTAGGATTGAGATGGAGAGGCAGGAGAGAGGGAGCCTGATGTGGAGATGTAGGAGAAAGGGAGATGGAGGTGGAGAGGCAGGAGAGAGGGAGACAGATGGAGAGACAGGAGAGAGGTTACTGAGAAGGAGAGGCGAGAGAGACTGAGATGGAGAGGCAGGAGAGAGGGAGACTGAGAAGGAGAGGCAGGAGAGAGGGAGACTGAGATGAAGAGGCAGGAGAGAGGGAGACTGAGAAGGAGAGGCAGGAGAGACTAGAGAGACTGAGAAGGAGAGGTGAGAGAGACTGAGAAGGAGAGACAGGAGAGAGGGAGATTGAGTAGGAGATACAGGAGAGGGAGACTGAGGTGGAGAGGGAAAGAGATTAAGATGGAGAGGCAGGAGAGAGGGAGACTGAGATGGAGAGGGAGAGAGAAAAGGAGGGAGACTGAGATGGAGAGGCGAGAGAGACCGATATGGAGAGGCAGGAGAGAGGGAGACTGAGATGGAGAGGCGAGAGAGACCGATATGGAGAGGCAGGAGAGATGGAGACTGAGAAGGAGAGGCGAGAGAGACTGAGCAGGAGAGGCGAGAGAGGCTGAGAAGGAGAGGCAGGAGAGAGGGAGACTGAGAAGGAGAGGCAGGAGAGAGGGAGATTGAGAAGGAGAGGCAGGAGAGACGAGAGAGACTGAGAAGGAGAGGTGAGAGAGACTGAGAAGGAGAGACAGGAGAGAGGGAGATTGAGTAGGAGATACAGGAGAGGGAGACTGAGGTGGAGAGGCGTGAGAGGGAGACTGCAATGGAGAGGCAAGAGCGACTGAGATGGAGAGGCAGGAGAGAGGGAGGCTGAGATGGAGAGGCAGCAGAGAGGGAGACTGAGATGGAGAGGCAGGAGAGAGGGAGACTGAGGTGGAGTGTTAGGAGAGAGGGCAACTGAGAAGGAGAAGCAAGAGAGACTGAGATGGAGAGACAGGAGAGAGGGAGACTGAGGTGGAGTGTCAAGAGAAAATGAGGGAGACTGAGATGGACAGGGAGAGAGATTAAGATGGAGAGGCAGGAGAGATGGAGACTGAGATGGAGAGAGAAAAGGAGGGAGACTGAGATGGAGAGGCGAGAGAGACCGATATGGAGAGGCAGGAGAGAGGGAGACTGAGATGGAGAGGCGAGAGAGACCGATATGGAGAGGCAGGAGAGATGGAGACTGAGATGGAGATGAGGGAGAGAGGGCGACTGAGAAGGAGAGGCGAGAGAGATTGAGATGGAGAGGCAGGAGAGAGGGAGACAGAAGGAGAGGCGAGGCGAGAGAGACTGAGAAGGAGAGGCAGGAGAGATGGAGACTGAGAAGGAGAAGCAGGAGAGAGGGAAACTGAGATGGAGAGGCAGGAGAGATGGAGACTAAGATGGAGAGGCAGGAGAGAGGGAGACTGAGAAGAAAATAAGAGAGAAGGAGACTGAGAAGAAGAGGCAGAAGAGAGGGAGACTGAGAAGGAGAGGCAGAAGAGAGGGAAACTGAGAAGGAGAGGGAGTAGCGAGGGAGACTGAGATGGAGAGGCAAGAGAGACTGAGAAGGGGATGCAGAACACTATTAACTATTCTCACGAGGGACCATTCCCCTTTTTTTATATTCAGCAAAACATCTGCACCATATGCTTCTTCCAGGGAGGGCTGAGAAGGAGAGGCAGGAGAGAGGGAGATTGAGAAGGAGAGGCAGGAGAGAGGGAGACTGAGAAGGAGAGGCAGGAGAGAGGGAGACTGAGAAGGAGAGGCAGGAGAGAGGGAGACTGAGAAGGAGAGGCAGGAGGAGAGGGAGAATGAGAAGGAGAGGCATGAGAGAGGGAGACTGAGAAGGAGAGGCAGGAGAGAGGGAGACTGAGAAGGAGAGGCAGGAGAGAGGGAGACTGAGAAGGAGAGGCAGGAGAGAGGGAGACTGAGAAGGAGAGGCGAGAGAGACTGAGCAGGAGAGGCGAGAGAGGTTGAGAAGGAGAGGCAGGAGAGAGGGAGACTGAGAAGGAGAGGCAGGAGAGAGGGAGACTGAGAAGGAGAGGCAGGAGAGAGGGAGACTGAGAAGGAGAGGCAGAAGAGAGGGAGACTTAGAAGGAGAGGCAGGAGAGAGGGAGACTGAGAAGGAGAGGCGAGAGAGGCTGAGAAGGAGAGGCCGGAGAGGGAGACTGAGAAGGAGAGGCAAGAGAGACTGAGAAGGAGAGGCGAGAGAGACTGAGAAGGAGAGACAGGAGAGAGGGAGATTGAGTAGGAGATACAGGAGAGGGAGACTGAGGTGGAGAGGCGTGAGAGGGAGACTGCAATGGAGAGGCAAGAGCGACTGAGATGGAGAGGCAGGAGAGAGGAAGGCTGAGATGGAGAGGCAGCAGAGAGGGAGACTGAGATGGAGAGGCATTAGAGAGGGAGACTGAGATGGAGAGGCAGGAGAGAGGGAGACTGAGGTGGAGTGTTAGGAGAGAGGGCAACTGAGAAGGAGAAGCAAGAGAGACTGAGATGGAGAGACATGAGAGAGGGAGACTGAGGTGGAGTGTCAAGAGAAAAGGAGGGAGACTGAGATGGACAGGGAGAGAGATTAAGATGGAGAGGCAGGAGAGAGGGAGACTGAGATGGAGAGGGAGAGAGAAAAGGAGGGAGACTGAGATGGAGAGGCGAGAGAGACCGATATGGAGAGGCAGGAGAGAGGGAGACTGAGATGGAGAGGCGAGAGAGACCGATATGGAGAGGCAGGAGAGATGGAGACTGAGAAGGAGAGGCGAGAGAGACTGAGCAGGAGAGGCGAGAGAGGCTGAGAAGGAGAGGCAGGAGAGAGGGAGACTGAGAAGGAGAGGCAGGAGAGAGGGAGATTGAGAAGGAGAGGCAGGAGAGACGAGAGAGACTGAGAAGGAGAGGTGAGAGAGACTGAGAAGGAGAGACAGGAGAGAGGGAGATTGAGTAGGAGATACAGGAGAGGGAGACTGAGGTGGAGAGGCGTGAGAGGGAGACTGCAATGGAGAGGCAAGAGCGACTGAGATGGAGAGGCAGGAGAGAGGGAGGCTGAGATGGAGAGGCAGCAGAGAGGGAGACTGAGATGGAGAGGCAGGAGAGAGGGAGACTGAGGTGGAGTGTTAGGAGAGAGGGCAACTGAGAAGGAGAAGCAAGAGAGACTGAGATGGAGAGACAGGAGAGAGGGAGACTGAGGTGGAGTGTCAAGAGAAAATGAGGGAGACTGAGATGGACAGGGAGAGAGATTAAGATGGAGAGGCAGGAGAGATGGAGACTGAGATGGAGAGAGAAAAGGAGGGAGACTGAGATGGAGAGGCGAGAGAGACCGATATGGAGAGGCAGGAGAGAGGGAGACTGAGATGGAGAGGCGAGAGAGACCGATATGGAGAGGCAGGAGAGATGGAGACTGAGATGGAGATGAGGGAGAGAGGGCGACTGAGAAGGAGAGGCGAGAGAGATTGAGATGGAGAGGCAGGAGAGAGGGAGACAGAAGGAGAGGCGAGGCGAGAGAGACTGAGAAGGAGAGGCAGGAGAGATGGAGACTGAGAAGGAGAAGCAGGAGAGAGGGAAACTGAGATGGAGAGGCAGGAGAGATGGAGACTAAGATGGAGAGGCAGGAGAGAGGGAGACTGAGAAGAAAATAAGAGAGAAGGAGACTGAGAAGAAGAGGCAGAAGAGAGGGAGACTGAGAAGGAGAGGCAGAAGAGAGGGAAACTGAGAAGGAGAGGGAGTAGCGAGGGAGACTGAGATGGAGAGGCAAGAGAGACTGAGAAGGGGATGCAGAACAGAGTAGGATTGAGATGGAGAGGCAGGAGAGAGGGAGCCTGATGTGGAGATGTAGGAGAAAGGGAGATGGAGGTGGAGAGGCAGGAGAGAGGGAGACAGATGGAGAGACAGGAGAGAGGTTACTGAGAAGGAGAGGCGAGAGAGACTGAGATGGAGAGGCAGGAGAGAGGGAGACTGAGAAGGAGAGGCAGGAGAGAGGGAGACTGAGATGAAGAGGCAGGAGAGAGGGAGACTGAGAAGGAGAGGCAGGAGAGACGAGAGAGACTGAGAAGGAGAGGTGAGAGAGACTGAGAAGGAGAGACAGGAGAGAGGGAGATTGAGTAGGAGATACAGGAGAGGGAGACTGAGGTGGAGAGGGAGAGAGATTAAGATGGAGAGGCAGGAGAGAGGGAGACTGAGATGGAGAGGGAGAGAGAAAAGGAGGGAGACTGAGATGGAGAGGCGAGAGAGACCGATATGGAGAGGCAGGAGAGAGGGAGACTGAGAAGGAGAGGCGAGAGAGACTGAGCAGGAGAGGCGAGAGAGGCTGAGAAGGAGAGGCAGGAGAGAGGGAGACTGAGAAGGAGAGGCAGGAGAGAGGGAGATTGAGAAGGAGAGGCAGGAGAGACGAGAGAGACTGAGAAGGAGAGGTGAGAGAGACTGAGAAGGAGAGACAGGAGAGAGGGAGATTGAGTAGGAGATACAGGAGAGGGAGACTGAGGTGGAGAGGCGTGAGAGGGAGACTGCAATGGAGAGGCAAGAGCGACTGAGATGGAGAGGCAGGAGAGAGGGAGGCTGAGATGGAGAGGCAGCAGAGAGGGAGACTGAGATGGAGAGGCAGGAGAGAGGGAGACTGAGGTGGAGTGTTAGGAGAGAGGGCAACTGAGAAGGAGAAGCAAGAGAGACTGAGATGGAGAGACAGGAGAGAGGGAGACTGAGGTGGAGTGTCAAGAGAAAATGAGGGAGACTGAGATGGACAGGGAGAGAGATTAAGATGGAGAGGCAGGAGAGATGGAGACTGAGATGGAGAGAGAAAAGGAGGGAGACTGAGATGGAGAGGCGAGAGAGACCGATATGGAGAGGCAGGAGAGAGGGAGACTGAGATGGAGAGGCGAGAGAGACCGATATGGAGAGGCAGGAGAGATGGAGACTGAGATGGAGATGAGGGAGAGAGGGCGACTGAGAAGGAGAGGCGAGAGAGATTGAGATGGAGAGGCAGGAGAGAGGGAGACAGAAGGAGAGGCGAGGCGAGAGAGACTGAGAAGGAGAGGCAGGAGAGATGGAGACTGAGAAGGAGAAGCAGGAGAGAGGGAAACTGAGATGGAGAGGCAGGAGAGATGGAGACTAAGATGGAGAGGCAGGAGAGAGGGAGACTGAGAAGAAAATAAGAGAGAAGGAGACTGAGAAGAAGAGGCAGAAGAGAGGGAGACTGAGAAGGAGAGGCAGAAGAGAGGGAAACTGAGAAGGAGAGGGAGTAGCGAGGGAGACTGAGATGGAGAGGCAAGAGAGACTGAGAAGGGGATGCAGAACAGAGTAGGATTGAGATGGAGAGGCAGGAGAGAGGGAGCCTGATGTGGAGATGTAGGAGAAAGGGAGATGGAGGTGGAGAGGCAGGAGAGAGGGAGACAGATGGAGAGACAGGAGAGAGGTTACTGAGAAGGAGAGGCGAGAGAGACTGAGATGGAGAGGCAGGAGAGAGGGAGACTGAGAAGGAGAGGCAGGAGAGAGGGAGACTGAGATGAAGAGGCAGGAGAGAGGGAGACTGAGAAGGAGAGGCAGGAGAGACGAGAGAGACTGAGAAGGAGAGGTGAGAGAGACTGAGAAGGAGAGACAGGAGAGAGGGAGATTGAGTAGGAGATACAGGAGAGGGAGACTGAGGTGGAGAGGCGTGAGAGGGAGACTGCAATGGAGAGGCAAGAGCGACTGAGATGGAGAGGCAGGAGAGAGGGAGGCTGAGATGGAGAGGCAGCAGAGAGGGAGACTGAGATGGAGAGTCAGGAGAGAGGGAGACTGAGGTGGAGTGTTAGGAGAGAGGGCAACTGAGAAGGAGAAGCAAGAGAGACTGAGATGGAGAGACATGAGAGAAGGAGACTGAGCTGGAGTGTCAAGAGAAAATGAGGGAGACTGAGATGGACAGGGAGAGAGATTAAGATGGAGAGGCAGGAGAGAGGGAGACTGAGATGGAGAGAGAAAAGGAGGGAGACTGAGATGGAGAGGCGAGAGAGACCGATATGGAGAGGCAGGAGAGAGGGAGGCTGAGATGGAGAGGCGAGAGAGACCGATATGGAGAGGCAGGAGAGATGGAGACTGAGATGGAGATGAGGGAGAGAGGGCGACTGAGAAGGAGAGGCGAGAGAGATTGAGATGGAGAGGCATGAGAGAGGGAGACAGAAGGAGAGGCGAGGCGAGAGAGACTGAGAAGGAGAGGCAGGAGAGATGGAGACTGAGAAGGAGAGGCAGGAGAGATGGAGACTAAGATGGAGAGGCAGGAGAGAGGGAGACTGAGAAGAAAAGAAGAGAGAAGGAGACTGAGAAGAAGAGGCAGAAGAGAGGGAGACTGAGAAGGAGAGGCAGAAGAGAGGGAAACTGAGAAGGAGAGGGAGTAGCGAGGGAGACTGAGATGGAAAGGCAGGAGAGAGGGAGACTGAGAAGAAATGGAGAGAGAGGTAGACTGAGAAGGGGATGCAGAACAGAGGAGGACTGAGATGGAGAGGCAGGAGAGTGGGAGCCTTATGTGGAGATGCAGGAGAAAGGGAGACGGAGGTGGAGAGGCAGGAGAGAGGGAGACAGATGAAGAGACAGGAGAGAGGTTACTGAGAAGGAGAGGCGAGAGAGACTGAGATGGAGAGGCAGGAAAGAGGGAGACTGAGAAGGAGAGGCAGGAGAGAGTGAGACTGAGAAGCAGAGGCAAGAGAGACAGATGGATAGGCAGGAGAGAGGGAGACTCAGATGGAGAGGAAGGAGAGAGGGAGACTGAGAAGGAGAGGCAAGAGAGACAGATTGAGAGGCAGGAGAGAGGGAGACTCAGATGGAGAGACAGGAGAGAGGGAGAAGGAGAGGCAAGAGAGATTGAGATGGAGAGAGGAAGACGGAGAAGGAGAGGCGAGAGAGACTGAGTTGGAGAGGCAAGAGAGAGGGAGACTGATATGAAAAGGAGAGAGAGACTGAGAAGGAGAGGCAGAAGAGAGGGAGACTGAGAAGTTGAGGCAGGAGAGAGGGAAACTGAGAAGGAGAGGGAGTAGCAAGGGAGACTGAGATGGAGAGGCAGGAGAGAGGGAGACTGAGAAGAAAAGGAGAGAGAAGGAGACTGAGAAGGAGAGGCAGGAGAGAGGGAAACTGAGAAGGAGAGGGAGTAGCGAGTGAGACTGAGATGGAGAGGCAAGAGAGACTGAGATGAGATACAGGAGAGAGGGAGACTGAGTGGAGAGGCAGGAGAGAGGGAGACTGAGAATAAATGGAGAGAGAGAGACTGAGAAGGGGATGCAGAACAGAGGAGGACTGAGATGGAGAGGCAGGAGAGAGGTAGCCTGATGTGGAGATGCAGGAGAGAGGGAGACAGAGGTGGAGAGGCAGGAGAGAGGGAGACAGATGGAGAGGCCGGAGAGAGGTCGACTGAGAAGGAGATTCAAGAGAGACTGAGATGGAGAGGCAGGAGAGAGGGAGACGGAGAAGGAGAGGCAGGAGAGATTGAGATGGAGAGAGGACGACGGAGAAGGAGAGGCGAGAGAGACTGAGATGTAGAGGCAGGAGAGAGGGCGACTGAGAAGGAGAGGCGAGAGAGACTGAGATGGAGAGGCAGGAGAGAGGGAGACTGAGAAGGAGAGGCAGGAGAGATGGAGACTGAGAAGGAGAGGCAAGAGAGACAGATGGAGAGGCAGGAGAGAGGTCGACTGAGAAGGAGAGGTGAGAGAGACTGAGATGGAGAGGCAGGAGAGAAGGAGACGGAGAAAGAGAGGCAAGAGAGAATGAGATGGAGAGGGGAAGACGGAGAAGGAGAGGCGAGAGAGACTGAGATGGAGAGGCAGGAGAGAGGGCGACTGAGAAGGAGAGGCAAGAGAGACAGATGGAGAGGCAGGAGAGAGGGAGACTCAGATGGAGAGTTAGGAGAGAGATTGAGACGGAGAGGCAGGAGAGAGGGAGACTGAGAATAAAAGGAGAGAGAGAGACTGAGAAGGAGAAGCAGGAGAGAGGTCGACCGAGAAGGAGAGGCAGGAGAGAGGGAGCATGATGTGCGGATGCAGGAGAGAGGGAGACTGAGAAGAAATGGAGAAAGAGGGAGACTGAGAAGGGGATGCAGAACAGAGGAGGACTGAGATGGAGAGGCAGGAGAGAGGTAGCCTGATGTGGAGATGCAGGAGAGAGGGAGACGGAGGTGGAGAGGCAGGAGAGATGTAGCCTGATGTGGAGATGCAGGAGAGAAGGAGACAGATGGAGAGGCCGGAGAGATTGAGATGGAGAGGCAGGAGAGAGGGAGACGGAGAAGGAGAGGCAAGAGAGATTGAGATGGAGAGAGGAAGACGGAGAAGGAGAGGCGAGAGAGAATGAGATGGAGAGGCAGTAGAGAGGGCGACTGAGAAGGAGAGGCGAGAGAGACTGAGATGGAGAGGCAGGAGAGAGGGAGACTGAGAAGGAGAGGCAGGAGAGATTGAGATGGAGAGGCAGGAGAGAGGGAGACGGAGAAGGAGAGGCAAGGGAGATTGAGATGGAGAGAGGAAGACGGAGAAGGAGAGGCGAGAGAGAATGAGATGGAGAGGCAGGAGAGAGGGCGACTGAGAAGGAGAGGCGAGAGACTGAGATGGAGATGCAGGAGAGAGGGAGACTGAGAAGGAGAGGCAGGAGAGAGGGAGACTGGGAAGGAGAGGCAAGAGAGACAGATGGAGAGGCAGGAGAGAGGGAGGCTCAGATGGAGAGGCAGGAGAGAGGGAGAAGGAGAGGCGAGAGAGACTGAGATGGAGAGGCAGGAGAGAGGGAGACGGAGAAGGAGAGGCAAGAGAGATTGAGATGGGGAGAGGGAGACGGAGAAGGATAGGCGAGAGAGACTGAGATGGAGTGGCAGGAGAGAGGGTGACTGAGAAGGAGAGGCGAGAGAGATTGAGACGGAGAGGCAGGAGAGAGGGAGACTGAGAATAAAAGGAGAGAGAGAGAGACTGAGAAGGAGAAGCAGGAGAGAGGTCGACCGAGAAGGAGAGGCAGGAGACAGGGAGACAGATGGAGAGGCAGGAGAGAGGTCTACTGAGAAGAAAAGGAGAGAGAGAGAGACTGAGAAGGAAAGGCAGAAGAGATGGAGAATGAGAAGGAGAAGCAGGAGAGAGGGAGACCGAGAAGGAGAGGCAGGAGAGAGGGAGACTCAGATGGAGAGGCAGGAGAGAGGGAGAAGGAGAGGCAAGAGAGACTGAGATGGAGAGGCAGGAGAGAGGGAGACGGAAAAGGAGAGGCAAGAGAGATTGAGATGGGGAGAGGGAGACGGAGAAGGAGAGGCGAGAGAGACTGAGATGGAGAGACAGGAGAGAGGGAGACTGAGAAGAAAAGGAGAGAGAGAGAGACTGAGAAGGAGAGGCAGAAGAGATGGAGACTGAGAAGGAGAGGCAGGAGAGAGGGAGAACGAGATGGAGAGGCAGGAGAGAGGGAGAACGAGATGGAGAGGCAGGAGAGATGGAGACTGAGAAGGAGAGGCAGGTGAGAGGGAAACTGAGAAGGGGAGGGAGTAGTGAGGGAGACTGAGATGGAGAGGCAAGAGAGACTGAGATGGAGATACAGGAGATAGGGAGACTGAGATGAACAGGCAGGAGAGAGGGAGACGGAGAAGAAATGGAGAGAGAGGGAGACTGAGAAGGGTATGCAGAACAGAGGAGGACTGAGCTGGAGAGGCAGGAGAGAGGGAGCCTGATGTGGAGAGGCGAGAGAGATTGAGACGGAGAGGCAGGAGAGAGGGAGACTGAGAATAAAAGGAGAGAGAGAGAGACTGAGAAGGAGAAGCAGGCGAGAGGTCGACCGAGAAGGAGAGGCAGGAGACAGGGAGACAGATGGAGAGGCAGGAGAGAGGTCGACTGAGAAGAAAAGGAGAGAGAGAGAGACTGAGAAGGAAAGGCAGAAGAGATGGAGACTGAGAAGGAGAAGCAGGAGAGAGGGAGACCGAGAAGGAGAGGCAGGAGAGAGGGAGACTCAGATGGAGAGGCAGGAGAGAGGGAGAAGGAGAGGCAAGAGAGACTGAGATGGAGAGGCAGGAGAGAGGGAGACGGAAAAGGAGAGGCAAGAGAGATTGAGATGGTGAGAGGGAGACGGAGAAGGAGAGGCGAGAGAGACAAAGATGGAGAGACAGGAGAGAGGGAGACTGAGAAGAAAAGGAGCGAGAGAGAGACTGAGAAGGAGAGGCAGAAGAGATGGAGACTGAGAAGGAGAAGCAGGAGAGAGGGAGACCGAGAAGGAGAGGCAGGAGAGAGGGAGAACGAGATGGAGAGGCAGGAGAGATGGAGACTGAGAAGGAGAGGCAGGTGAGAGGGAAACTGAGAAGGGGAGGGAGTAGTGAGGGAGACTGAGATGGAGAGGGAAGACAGACTGAGATGGAGATACAGGAGATAGGGAGACTGAGATGGAGAGGCAGGAGAGAGGGAGACGGAGAAGAAATTGAGAGAGAGGGAGACTGAGAAGGGTATGCAGAACAGAGGAGGACTGAGCTGGAGAGGCAGGAGAGAGGGAGCCTGATGTGGAGATGAAGGAGAGAGGTAGACGGAGGAGGAAAGGCAGGAGAGAGGGAGTCAGATGGAGAGGCAGGAGAGAGGTCGACTGAGAAGGAGAGGCGAGAGAGACTGAGATGGAGAGGCAGGAGAGAGGGAGACGGAGAAGGTGAGGCAGGAGAGATTGAGATGGAGAGAGGAAGACGGAGAAGGAGAGGCGAGAGAGACTGAGCTGGAGAGGCAGGAGAGAGGGCGACTGAGAAGGATAGGCGAGAGAGACTGAGATGGAGAGGCAGGAGAGAGGGCGACTGAGAAGGAGAGGCGAGAGAGACTGAGATGGAGAGACAGGAGAGAGGGAGACTGAGAAGGAGAGGCAGGAGAGAGGGAGACTGAGATGGAGAGGCAAGAGAGACAGATGGAGAGGCAGGAGAGAGGGAGACTCAGATGGAGAGGCAGGAGAGAGGGAGAAGGAGAGGCAAGAGAGACTGAGATGGAGAGGCAGGAGAGAGGGAGACGGAGAAGGAGAGGCAAGAGAGATTGAAATGGGGAGAGGGAGACGGAGAAGGAGAGGCGAGAGAGACTGAGATGGAGAGGCAGGAGAGAGGGCGACTGAGAAGGAGAGGCGAGAGAGACTGAGATGGAGAGGCAGGAGAGAGGGAGACTGAGAAGGAGAGGCAGGAGAGAGGGAGAATGAGAAGGAGAGGCAAGAGAGACAGATGGAGAGGCGTGAGAGAGGGAGACAGAGTTGGAGAGTTGAGAGAGGGAGACTGAGATGGAGAGGCAGGAGAGATGGAGACTGAGAAGGAGAGGCAGGAGAGAGGGAGACTGAGAAGGATAGGCGAGAGAGACAGATGGAGAGGCAGCAGAGAGGGAGACTGAGATGGAGAGGCAGGAGAGATGGAGGCTCAGAAGAGAAGGAGGAGAGGGAGACTGAGGTGGAGTGGCAGGAGAGAGGGAGATTGAGATGGAGAGGCAAGAGAGAGGCAGACTGAGATGAGGAGGCAGGAGAGAGGGAGACGGAAAAGGAGAGGCGGGAGAGACTGAGTTGGAGAGGCAGGAGAGAGGGAGACTGAGAAGGAGAGGCAAGAGAGACAGATGGAGAGGCAGGAGAGGGGGAGAAGGAGAGGCGAGAGAGACTGAGATGGAGAGGCAGGAGAGAGGACGACTGAGAAGGAGAGGCGAGAGAGACTGAGATGGAGAGGCAGGAGACAGGGAGACTGAGAAGGAGAGGCAAGAGAGACAGATGGAGAGGCAGGAGAGAGGGAGACGGAAAAGGAGAGGCGAGAGAGACTGAGATGGAGAGGCAGGAGAGAGGACGACTGAGAAGGAGAGGCGAGAGAGACTGAGATGGAGAGGCAGGAGAGAGGGAGACTGAGAAGGAGAGGCAAGAGAGACAGATGGAGAGGCAGGAGAGAGGGAGACGGAAAAGGAGAGGCAAGGGAGATTGAGATGGGGAGAGGGAGACGGAGAAGGAGAGGCGAGAGAGACTGAGATGGAGAGGCAGGAGAGAGGGCGACTGAGAAGGAGAGGCGAGAGAGACTGAGATGGAAAGACAGGAGAGAGGGAGACTGAGAAGGAGAGGCAGGAGAGAGGTAGGATGAGAAGGAGAGGCAAGAGAGACAGATGGAGAGGCAGGAGAGAGGGAGACTCAGATGGAGCGCTAGGAGAGAGGGAGAAGGAGAGGCGAGAGAGACTGAGATGGAGAGGCAGGAGACAGGGAGAAGGAGAGGCGAGAGAGACTGAGATGGAGAGGCAGGAGAGAG
Source organism: Oncorhynchus mykiss (assembly GCF_013265735.2). Classification (NCBI taxonomy): domain Eukaryota; kingdom Metazoa; phylum Chordata; class Actinopteri; order Salmoniformes; family Salmonidae; genus Oncorhynchus; species Oncorhynchus mykiss. Next base: position 22,500,898 of record NC_048579.1, read on the forward strand.
GGAGACTGAGAAGGAGAGGCAGGAGAGAGGGATACTGAGATGGAGAGGCAAGAGAGACAGATGGAGAGGCAGGAGAGAGGGAGACTCAGATGGAGAGGCAGGAGAGAGGGAGAAGGAGAGGCAAGAGAGACTGAGATGGAGAGGCAGGAGAGAGGGAGACGGAGAAGGAGAGGCAAGAGAGATTGAAATGGGGAGAGGGAGACGGAGAAGGAGAGGCGAGAGAGACTGAGATGGAGAGGCAGGAGAGAGGGCGACTGAGAAGGAGAGGCGAGAGAGACTGAGATGGAGAGGCAGGAGAGAGGGAGACTGAGAAGGAGAGGCAGGAGAGAGGGAGAATGAGAAGGAGAGGCAAGAGAGACAGATGGAGAGGCGTGAGAGAGGGAGACAGAGTTGGAGAGTTGAGAGAGGGAGACTGAGATGGAGAGGCAGGAGAGATGGAGCCTGAGTTGGAGAGTTGAGAGAGGGAGACTGAGAAGGATAGGCGAGAGAGACAGATGGAGAGGCAGGAGAGAGGGAGACGGAGAAGGAGAGGCAAGAGAGATTGAAATGGGGAGAGGGAGACGGAGAAGGAGAGGCGAGAGAGACTGAGATGGAGAGGCAGGAGAGAGGGCGACTGAGAAGGAGAGGCGAGAGAGACTGAGATGGAGAGGCAGGAGAGAGGGAGACTGAGAAGGAGAGGCAGGAGAGAGGGAGAATGAGAAGGAGAGGCAAGAGAGACAGATGGAGAGGCGTGAGAGAGGGAGACAGAGTTGGAGAGTTGAGAGAGGGAGACTGAGATGGAGAGGCAGGAGAGATGGAGCCTGAGTTGGAGAGTTGAGAGAGGGAGACTGAGAAGGATAGGCGAGAGAGACAGATGGAGAGGCAGCAGAGAGGGAGACTGAGATGGAGAGGCAGGAGAGATGGAGGCTCAGAAGAGAAGGAGGAGAGGGAGACTGAGGTGGAGTGGCAGGAGAGAGGGAGATTGAGATGGAGAGGCAAGAGAGAGGCAGACTGAGATGAGGAGGCAGGAGAGAGGGAGACGGAAAAGGAGAGGCGGGAGAGACTGAGTTGGAGAGGCAGGAGAGAGGGAGACTGAGAAGGAGAGGCAAGAGAGACAGATGGAGAGGCAGGAGAGGGGGAGAAGGAGAGGCGAGAGAGACTGAGATGGAGAGGCAGGAGAGAGGACGACTGAGAAGGAGAGGCGAGAGAGACTGAGATGGAGAGGCAGGAGAGAGGGAGACTGAGAAGGAGAGGCAAGAGAGACAGATGGAGAGGCAGGAGAGAGGGAGACGGAAAAGGAGAGGCGAGAGAGACTGAGATGGAGAGGCAGGAGAGAGGACGACTGAGAAGGAGAGGCGAGAGAGACTGAGATGGAGAGGCAGGAGAGAGGGAGACTGAGAAGGAGAGGCAAGAGAGACAGATGGAGAGGCAGGAGAGAGGGAGACGGAAAAGGAGAGGCAAGGGAGATTGAGATGGGGAGAGGGAGACGGAGAAGGAGAGGCGAGAGAGACTGAGATGGAGAGGCAGGAGAGAGGGCGACTGAGAAGGAGAGGCGAGAGAGACTGAGATGGAGAGACAGGAGAGAGGGAGACTGAGAAGGAGAGGCAGGAGAGAGGGAGGATGAGAAGGAGAGGCAAGAGAGACAGATGGAGAGGCAGGAGAGAGGGAGACTCAGATGGAGTGCTAGGAGAGAGGGAGAAGGAGAGGCGAGAGAGACTGAGATGGAGAGGCAGGAGACAGGGAGAAGGAGAGGCGAGATAGACTGAGATGGAGAGGCAGGAGAGAGGGAGACTGAGAAGGAGAGGCAGGAGAGAGGGAGACTGAGATGGAGAGGCAAGAGAGACAAATGGAGAGGCAGGAGAGAGGGAGACTCAGATGGAGAGGCAGGAGAGAGGGAGAAGGAGAGGCAAGAGAGACTGAGATGGAGAGGCAGGAGAGAGGGAGACGGAGAAGGAGATGCAAGAGAGATTGAAATGGGGAGAGGGAGACGGAGAAGGAGAGGCGAGAGAGACTGAGATGGAGAGGCAGGAGAGAGGGCGACTGAGAAGGAGAGGCGAGAGAGACTGAGATGGAGAGGCAGGAGAGAGGGAGACTGAGAAGGAGAGGCAGGAGAGAGGGAGAATGAGAAGGAGAGGCAAGAGAGACAGATGGAGAGGCGTGAGAGAGGGAGACAGAGTTGGAGAGTTGAGAAAGGGAGACTGAGAAGGAGAGGCAGGAGAGAGGGAGACTGAGAAGAAAAGGAGAGAGAGAGAGACTGAGAAGGAGAGGCAGAAGAGATGGAGACTGAGAAGGAGAGGCAGGAGAGAGGGAGAACGAGATGGAGAGGCAGGAGAGAGGGAGAACGAGATGGAGAGGCAGGAGAGATGGAGACTGAGAAGGAGAGGCAGGTGAGAGGGAAACTGAGAAGGGGAGGGAGTAGTGAGGGAGACTGAGATGGAGAGGCAAGAGAGACTGAGATGGAGATACAGGAGATAGGGAGACTGAGATGAAGAGGCAGGAGAGAGGGAGACGGACAAGAAATGGAGAGAGAGGGAGACTGAGAAGGGTATGCAGAACAGAGGAGGACTGAGCTGGAGAGGCAGGAGAGAGGGAGCCTGATTAGGAGAGGCGAGAGAGATTGAGATGGAGAGGCAGGAGAGAGGGAGACTGAGAATAAAAGGAGAGAGAGAGAGACTGAGAAGGAGAAGCAGGAGAGAGGTCGACCGAGAAGGAGAGGCAGGAGAGAGGGAGACTCAGATGGAGAGGCAGGAGAGAGCTCGACTGAGAAGAAAAGGAGAGAGAGAGAGACTGAGAAGGAAATGCAGAAGTGATGGAGACTGAGAGGGAGAAGCAGGAGAGAGGGAGACCGAGAAGGAGAGGCAGGAGAGAGGGAGACTCAGATGGAGAGGCAGGAGAGAGGGAGAAGGAGAGGCAAGAGAGACTGAGATGGAGAGGCAGGAGAGAGGGAGACGGAAAAGGAGAGGCAAGAGAGATTGAGATGGTGAGAGGGAGACGGAGAAGGAGAGGCAAGAGAGGCAGAGATGGAGAGACAGGAGAGAGGGAGACTGAGAAGAAAAGGAGAGAGAGAGAGACTGAGAAGGAGAGGCAGAAGAGATGGAGACTGAGAAGGAGAAGCAGGAGAGAGGGAGACCGAGAAGGAGAGGCAGGAGAGAGGGAGAACGAGATGGAGAGGCAGGAGAGATGGAGACTGAGAAGGAGAGGCAGGAGAGAGGGAGAATGAGAAGGAGAGGCAAGAGAGACAGATGGAGAGGCGTGAGAGAGGGAGACAGAGTTGGAGAGTTGAGAAAGGGAGACTGAGAAGGAGAGGCGAGAGAGAGAGACAGATGGAGAGGCAGGAGAGAGGGAGACTGAGATGGAGAGGCAGGAGAGAGGGAGACTGAGAAGAAAAGGAGAGAGAGAGAGACTGAGAAGGAGAGGCAGAAGAGATGGAGACTGAGAAGGAGAGGCAGGAGAGAGGGAGAACGAGATGGAGAGGCAGGAGAGAGGGAGAACGAGATGGAGAGGCAGGAGAGATGGAGACTGAGAAGGAGAGGCAGGTGAGAGGGAAACTGAGAAGGGGAGGGAGTAGTGAGGGAGACTGAGATGGAGAGGCAAGAGAGACTGAGATGGAGATACAGGAGATAGGGAGACTGAGATGAAGAGGCAGGAGAGAGGGAGACGGACAAGAAATGGAGAGAGAGGGAGACTGAGAAGGGTATGCAGAACAGAGGAGGACTGAGCTGGAGAGGCAGGAGAGAGGGAGCCTGATTAGGAGAGGCGAGAGAGATTGAGACGGAGAGGCAGGAGAGAGGGAGACTGAGAATAAAAGGAGAGAGAGAGAGACTGAGAAGGAGAAGCAGGAGAGAGGTCGACCGAGAAGGAGAGGCAGGAGAGAGGGAGACTCAGATGGAGAGGCAGGAGAGAGGTCGACTGAGAAGAAAAGGAGAGAGAGAGAGACTGAGAAGGAAATGCAGAAGAGATGGAGACTGAGAGGGAGAAGCAGGAGAGAGGGAGACCGAGAAGGAGAGGCAGGAGAGAGGGAGACTCAGATGGAGAGGCAGGAGAGAGGGAGAAGGAGAGGCAAGAGAGACTGAGATGGAGAGGCAGGAGAGAGGGAGACGGAAAAGGAGAGGCAAGAGAGATTGAGATGGTGAGAGGGAGACGGAGAAGGAGAGGCGAGAGAGGCAGAGATGGAGAGACAGGAGAGAGGGAGACTGAGAAGAAAAGGAGAGAGAGAGAGACTGAGAAGGAGAGGCAGAAGAGATGGAGACTGAGAAGGAGAAGCAGGAGAGAGGGAGACCGAGAAGGAGAGGCAGGAGAGAGGGAGAACGAGATGGAGAGGCAGGAGAGATGGAGACTGAGAAGGAGAGGCAGGTGAGAGGGAAACTGAGAAGGGGAGGGAGTAGTAAGGGAGACTGAGATGGAGAGGCAAGAGAGACTGAGATGGAGATACAGGAGATAGGGAGACTGAGATGGAGAGGCAGGAGAGAGGGAGACGGAGAAGAAATTGAGAGAGAGGGAGACTGAGAAGGGTATGCAGAACAGAGGAGGACTGAGCTGGAGAGGCAGGAGAGAGGGAGCCTGATGTGGAGATGAAGGAGAGAGGGAGACGGAGGAGGAAAGGCAGGAGAGAGGGAGTCAGATGGAGAGGCAGGAGAGAGGTCGACTGAGAAGGAGAGGCGAGAGAGACTGAGATGGAGAGGCAGGAGAGAGGGAGACGGAGAAGGTGAGGCAGGAGAGATTGAGATGGAGAGAGGAAGACGGAGAAGGAGAGGCGAGAGAGACTGAGATGGAGAGGCAGGAGAGAGGGCGACTGAGAAGGATAGGCGAGAGAGACTGAGATGGAGAGGCAGGAGAGAGGGAGACTGAGAAGGAGAGGCGAGAGAGACTGAGATGGAGAGGCAGGAGAGAGGGTGACTGAGAAGGAGAGGCGAGAGAGACTGAGATGGAGAGGCAGGATAGAGGGAGACGGAAAAGGAGAGGCAAGGGAGATTGAGATGGGGAGAGGGAGACGGAGAAGGAGAGGCGAGAGAGACTGAGATGGAGAGGCAGGAGAGAGGGCGACTGAGAAGGAGAGGCGAGAGAGACTGAGATGGAAAGACAGGAGAGAGGGAGACTGAGAAGGAGAGGCAGGAGAGAGGGAGGATGAGAAGGAGAGGCAAGAGAGACAGATGGAGAGGCAGGAGAGAGGGAGACTCAGATGGAGCGCTAGGAGAGAGGGAGACGGAAAAGGAGAGGCAAGAGAGATTGAGATGGTGAGAGGGAGACGGAGAAGGAGAGGCGAGAGAGGCAGAGATGGAGAGACAGGAGAGAGGGAGACTGAGAAGAAAAGGAGAGAGAGAGAGACTGAGAAGGAGAGGCAGAAGAGATGGAGACTGAGAAGGAGAAGCAGGAGAGAGGGAGACCGAGAAGGAGAGGCAGGAGAGAGGGAGAACGAGATGGAGAGGCAGGAGAGATGGAGACTGAGAAGGAGAGGCAGGTGAGAGGGAAACTGAGAAGGGGAGGGAGTAGTAAGGGAGACTGAGATGGAGAGGCAAGAGAGACTGAGATGGAGATACAGGAGATAGGGAGACTGAGATGGAGAGGCAGGAGAGAGGGAGACGGAGAAGAAATTGAGAGAGAGGGAGACTGAGAAGGGTATGCAGAACAGAGGAGGACTGAGCTGGAGAGGCAGGAGAGAGGGAGCCTGATGTGGAGATGAAGGAGAGAGGGAGACGGAGGAGGAAAGGCAGGAGAGAGGGAGTCAGATGGAGAGGCAGGAGAGAGGTCGACTGAGAAGGAGAGGCGAGAGAGACTGAGATGGAGAGGCAGGAGAGAGGGAGACGGAGAAGGTGAGGCAGGAGAGATTGAGATGGAGAGAGGAAGACGGAGAAGGAGAGGCGAGAGAGACTGAGATGGAGAGGCAGGAGAGAGGGCGACTGAGAAGGATAGGCGAGAGAGACTGAGATGGAGAGGCAGGAGAGAGGGAGACTGAGAAGGAGAGGCGAGAGAGACTGAGATGGAGAGGCAGGAGAGAGGGTGACTGAGAAGGAGAGGCGAGAGAGACTGAGATGGAGAGGCAGGAGAGAGGGAGACGGAGAAGGAGAGGCAAGAGAGATTGAGATGAGGAGAGGGAGACGGAAAAGGAGAGGCGAGAGAGACTGAGATGGAGAGGCAGGAGAGAGGACGACTGACAAGGAGAGGCGAGAGAGACAGATGGAGAGGCAGGGGAGAGGGAGATGGAGAGGCAGGAGAGAGGGAGACGGAAAAGGAGAGGCAAGAGAGATTGAGATGGGGAGAGGGAGACGGAGAAGGAGAGGCGAGAGAGACTGAGATGGAGAGGCAGAAGAGAGGGCGACTGAGAAGGAGAGGCGAAAGAGACTGAGATGGAGAGACAGGAGAGAGGGAGACAGAGAAGGAGAGGCAGGAGAGAGGGAGAATGAGAAGGAGAGGCAAGAGAGACAGATGGAGAGGCAGGAGAGAGGGAGACTCAGATGGAGTGCTAGGAGAGAGGGAGAAGGAGAGGCGAGAGAGACTGAGATGGAGAGGCAGGAGACAGGGAGAAGGAGAGGCGAGAGAGACTGAGATGGAGAGGCAGGAGAGAGGGAGACTGAGAAGGAGAGGCAGGAGAGAGGGAGACTGAGATGGAGAGGCAAGAGAGACAGATGGAGAGGCAGGAGAGAGGGCGACTGAGAAGGAGAGGCGAGAGAGACTGAGATGGAAAGACAGGAGAGAGGGAGACTGAGAAGGAGAGGCAGGAGAGAGGGAGGATGAGAAGGAGAGGCAAGAGAGACAGATGGAGAGGCAGGAGAGAGGGAGACTCAGATGGAGCGCTAGGAGAGAGGGAGACGGAAAAGGAGAGGCAAGAGAGATTGAGATGGTGAGAGGGAGACGGAGAAGGAGAGGCGAGAGAGGCAGAGATGGAGAGACAGGAGAGAGGGAGACTGAGAAGAAAAGGAGAGAGAGAGAGACTGAGAAGGAGAGGCAGAAGAGATGGAGACTGAGAAGGAGAAGCAGGAGAGAGGGAGACCGAGAAGGAGAGGCAGGAGAGAGGGAGAACGAGATGGAGAGGCAGGAGAGATGGAGACTGAGAAGGAGAGGCAGGTGAGAGGGAGACGGAGAAGAAATTGAGAGAGAGGGAGACTGAGAAGGGTATGCAGAACAGAGGAGGACTGAGCTGGAGAGGCAGGAGAGAGGGAGCCTGATGTGGAGATGAAGGAGAGAGGGAGACGGAGGAGGAAAGGCAGGAGAGAGGGAGTCAGATGGAGAGGCAGGAGAGAGGTCGACTGAGAAGGAGAGGCGAGAGAGACTGAGATGGAGAGGCAGGAGAGAGGGAGACGGAGAAGGTGAGGCAGGAGAGATTGAGATGGAGAGAGGAAGACGGAGAAGGAGAGGCGAGAGAGACTGAGATGGAGAGGCAGGAGAGAGGGAGAAGGAGAGGCAAGAGAGACTGAGATGGAGAGGCAGGAGAGAGGGAGACGGAGAAGGAGAGGCAAGAGAGATTGAAATGGGGAGAGGGAGACGGAGAAGGAGAGGCGAGAGAGACTGAGATGGAGAGGCAGGAGAGAGGGAGAAGGAGAGGCAAGAGAGACTGAGATGGAGAGGCAGGAGAGAGGGAGACGGAGAAGGAGAGGCAAGAGAGATTGAAATGGGGAGAGGGAGACGGAGAAGGAGAGGCGAGAGAGACTGAGATGGAGAGGCAGGAGAGAGGGCGACTGAGAAGGAGAGGCGAGAGAGACTGAGATGGAGAGGCAGGAGAGAGGGAGACTGAGAAGGAGAGGCAGGAGAGAGGGAGAATGAGAAGGAGAGGCAAGAGAGACAGATGGAGAGGCGTGAGAGAGGGAGACAGAGTTGGAGAGTTGAGAGAGGGAGACTGAGATGGAGAGGCAGGAGAGATGGAGCCTGAGTTGGAGAGTTGAGAGAGGGACACTGAGAAGGAGAGGCGAGAGAGACAGATGGAGAGGCAGCAGAGAGGGAGACTGAGATGGAGAGGCAGGAGAGATGGAGGCTCAGAAGAGAAGGAGGAGAGGGAGACTGAGGTGGAGTGGCAGGAGAGAGGGAGATTGAGATGGAGAGGCAAGAGAGAGGCAGACTGAGATGGAGAGGCACGAGAGAGGGAGACGGAAAAGGAGAGGCGAGAGAGACTGAGTTGGAGAGGCAGGAGAGAGGGAGACTGAGAAGGAGAGGCAAGAGAGACAGATGGAGAGGCAGGAGAGGGGGAGAAGGAGAGGCGAGAGAGACTGAGATGGAGAGGCAGGAGAGAGGGAGACGGAGAAGGAGAGGCAAGAGAGATTGAGATGAGGAGAGGGAGACGGAAAAGGAGAGGCGAGAGAGACTGAGATGGAGAGGCAGGAGAGAGGACGACTGAGAAGGAGAGGCGAGAGAGACAGATGGAGAGGCAGGAGAGAGGGAGACGGAAAAGGAGAGGCAAGGGAGATTGAGATGGGGAGAGGGAGACGGAGAAGGAGAGGCGAGAGAGACTGAGATGGAGAGGCAGGAGAGAGGGCGACTGAGAAGGAGAGGCGAGAGAGACTGAGATGGAAAGACAGGAGAGAGGGAGACTGAGAAGGAGAGGCAGGAGAGAGGGAGGATGAGAAGGAGAGGCAAGAGAGACAGATGGAGAGGCAGGAGAGAGGGAGACTCAGATGGAGCGCTAGGAGAGAGGGAGAAGTAGAGGCGAGAGAGACTGAGATGGAGAGGCAGGAGACAGGGAGAAGGAGAGGCGAGAGAGACTGAGATGGAGAGGCAGGAGAGAGGGAGACTGAGAAGGAGAGGCAGGAGAGAGGGATACTGAGATGGAGAGGCAAGAGAGACAGATGGAGAGGCAGGAGAGAGGGAGACTCAGATGGAGAGGCAGGAGAGAGGGAGAAGGAGAGGCAAGAGAGACTGAGATGGAGAGGCAGGAGAGAGGGAGACGGAGAAGGAGAGGCAGGAGAGATGGCGACTGAGAAGAAAAGGAGGAGAGGGAGACTGAGGTGGAGTGGCAGGAGAGAGAGAGATTGAGATGGAGAGGCAAGAGAGAGGGAGATTGAGATGGAGAGGCAAGAGAGAGGCAGACTGAGATGGAGAGGCAAGAGAGAGGCAGACTGAGATGGAGAGGCAGGAGAGAGGGAGACGGAAAAGGAGAGGCGAGAGAGACTGAGATGGAGAGGCAGGAGAGAGGGAGACTGAGAAGCAGAGGCAAGAGAGACAGATGGAGAGGCAGGAGAGAGGGAGACTGAGATGGAGAGGCAGGAGAGATGGAGACTGATAAGAAAAGGAGAAGAGGCAGACTGAGGTGGAGAGGCAGGAGAGAGGCAGACTGAGATGGAGAGGCAGGAGAGAGGGAGACTGAGAAGGAGAGGAAAGAGAGACAGATGGAGAGGCAGAAGAGAGGGAGATTGAGATGGAGAGGCAAGAGAGAGGCAGACTGAGATGGAGAGGCAGGAGAGATGGAGACTGAGAAGAAAAGGAGGAGAGGGAGACTGAGGTGGAGTGGCAGGAGAGAGGGAGATTGAGATGGAGAGGCAAGAGAGAGGCAGACTGAGATGGAGAGGCAGGAGAGAGGGAGACTGAGGTGGAGTGGCAGGAGAGAGGGAGATTGAGATGGAGAGGCAAGAGAGAGGCAGACTGAGATGGAGAGGCAGGAGAGAGGGAGACGGAAAAGGAGAGGCGAGAGAGACTGAGATGGAGAGGCAGGAGAGAGGGAGACTGAGAAGGAGAGGCAAGAGAGACAGCTGGAGAGGCATGAGAGAGGGAGACTGAGATGGAGAGGCAGGGGTAGCCGGAAAGTAGAGCATTGCAGTAGTCTAACCTAGAAGTGACAAAAGCATGGATTCATTTTTCTGCATCATTTTTGGACAGAAAGTTCCTGATTTTTGCAATGTTACGTAGATGGAAAAAAGCTGTCCTTGAAATGGTCTTGATATGTTCTTCAAAAGAGAGATCAGGGTCCAGAGTAACGCCGAGGTCCTTCACAGTTTTATTTGAGACGACTGTGCAACCATTAAGATTAATTGTCAGATTCAACAGAATATCTCTTTGTTTCTTGGGACCTAGAACAAGCATCTCTGTTTTGTCCGAGTTTAAAAGTAGAACGTTTGCAGCCATCCACTTCCTTATGTCTGAAACACATTCTTCTAGCAAGGGCAATTTTGGGGCTTCACCATGTTTCATTGAAATGTACAGCTGTGTGTCATCCGCATAGCAGTGAAAGTTAACATTATGTTTTCGAATAACATCCCCAAGAGGTAAAATATATGGTGAAAACAATAGTGGTCCTAAAACGGAACCTTGAGGAACACCGAAATTTACAGTTGATTTGTCAGAGGACAAACCATTCACAGAGACAAACTGATATCTTTCCGACAGATAAGATCTAAACCAGGCCAGAACTTGTCCGTGTAGACCAATTTGGGTTTCCAATCTCTCCAAAAGAATGTGGTGATCGATGGTATCAAAAGCAGCACTAAGGTCTAGGAGCACGAGGACAGATGCAGAGCCTCGGTCCGATGCCATTAAAATGTCATTTACCACCTTCACAAGTGCCGTCTCAGTGCTATGATGGGGTCTAAAACCAGACTGAAGCATTTCGTATACATTGTTTGTCTTCAGGAAGGCAGTGAGTTGTTGCGCAACAGCCTTTTTCTAAAATTTTTGAGAGGAATGAAAGATTCGATATAGGCCGATAGTTATTATTAGTTATATATTACCCTACACAAGACTGAAATCAAGTGTCTGCTGTACGCAGATGACCTGGTGCTGCTATCTCCCATTAAAGAGGGGTTACAGCAGCACCTAGATCATCTTCTCAGGTTCTGTCAGACCTGGGCTCTGACCGTTAACCCCAAAAAACAAATATAATGATATTCCAAAAAAGGTCTGGAAATAAGGATGACAAATCTAAATTCTATTTGGACACAGTTCTATTAGAACACACCAAAAACTACACATATCTAGGACTAAATATCAGCAACACAGGTAGCTCTCACATGGCTGTGAATGAGCTGAGAGACAAAGCAAGAAGTGCATTCTATGCCATTAAAAGGAACATCAAAATCGAATTTCCAATTAGAATCTGGCTAAAAAAATTAAATCAGTAGAACCAATTGCTCTATATGGCAGTGAAGTATGGGGTCCAATCTCTAATAATGAATTTACCAAATGGGACAAACATCCAATCGAAATACTGCATGCAGAGTTTTGCAAGACTGTATTGCAAGTGCAAAGAAAAACTCCAAATAACGAATGTAGAGCAGAATTGGGCCAATACACCCTCCTCATTCGAATAGAAAAAAAGAGACATCAAATTTTACAACCATCTAAAAACAAGTGACCCCAAAACATTCCATCACACAGCTCTACAATGTCAAGAGATGAAAAAAGAGAAGAGTCCCCTCAGCCAGCTGGTTCTGAGGCTCAGTTCACCAACCCAAACCAACCCCATAGAGCCTCAGGACATCACTCAGAAAATCTGGCCCAACCAAATCATCACAAAACAAAAATAAAAATATATCACCTATTGGAAAGACACCACAAAAAATAAAAGTAAACTTCAATGCTATTTGGCTCTAAACAGACAGTACATGGTGGCAGACTATCTGACCACTGTGACTGATAGAAAACTGAGGAAAACATTGACTAGGTACAGACTCAGTGAGCAGTCTAGTTAGAGACCGGTCGTCACAGACAAACCTGGCTTGAGAGTTGAGAGAGGGAGACTGAGAAGGAGAGGCAGGAGAGAGGGAGACCGAGTTGGATAGTTGAGAGAGGGGGACTGAGATGGAGAGGCGAGAGAGAGGGAGACGGAGAGGAGAGAGACTGAGATGGAGAGGCAGGAGAGAGGGAGACTGAGATGGAGAGATGAGAGAGAGAGGGAGACTGAGGGAGAAGCACCAAGAGTGGAAGAGGGCGAGAGAGGAATGACTTTCACAGCAGAAAAAAACACTGAATTGCTCTCGCTCAACTGACGAGAATTGTTTTTTTTAACACCGCCTGCGCCGCATTCTCTATTTACACTCCTACCATTAGCACAAACCAATGAGCTGAGATGAACTGTATGCCCGGGTACTCATGAGAGTTTACTTCGCAAATGCCCCCTTCACCCCTCCCTCCCTCTCCGTCGTACACTATCCCTGATGACAGACTGAGTCAAGTTAATTTGAGAGGAATCGAAACAGCAGAGGCGGACAAATTCAAATGAGTCCACTACTGAGGGATCACCATAGACTCTCATTCCCTCCTGATGAGTCCGTTGAGTATAATAATCTCTCACTGTTTTTTTTACACGCACACCCCTCAAGCCATCATGTTATGCCGGGCCTATTTATACTCTCGGCTCTTCCCATGTTGTTGTTACTCTGAAGCTAATTGTGTATAAGGTTGGGATACAGCCATGATTCATACCACATAAGATACTGCACATGCACAGCATCTTGTCTTTCTATGGACAATAACAGTCATAGCCATTTTTCCATCCTGCATTGTAGTTGCCATTCATATCTATTGTTATCATGGCCGACGGATGTTATTTTGTGCCAACCTTCTGCCTATAGGCTACTATGACCTTCTCTTTGATCAAATAAAACATTAGGTGTTCAGTTGGGAGGTAGTTAGCAGAGGCTCACACTAGGCTTGGGCGGTATGCTGTATATAGAGTATAACGGGGGTATTTGGAAATAGCCGCGGGATGGTTTTTCAACACCATCAATACCGTTAAAATTATTTCTTTGAAGTTTTTAAAGAACTTGTCATATTTGTAGCTACTTTTTTAAGTAAATACGTTTGAAGATACAGCAGATCACATTCTAGAGTGATCAGGGACATGCAAGCATAGTTTTCCTTCACAGTAGGCAGAAAATTGCTTCACTGTCATCAGATGGCAACAGAAGTGCAACGCCGTTTGCCTGGCAGCCACACAAGTAAGAGCTTACAATGGAAAAGAAAGGAATTCCCTTTCGCAAAAACGATGCATGGCCATCATATTTCTACTGTTTATCATCGAAAAAATGTAGCCAGCTACATTTCCTCATGTTTTGCTTAAAGTTAATCTTGCAATTTCCCGGAGAAAAGTAGGCTGGCTATACTGAGAAAATTACCAGAGAAAATGAGCTAGCTACACATTAGTCAGAGAGCTGTCTAGTGATAGAATGCTTGTTCGTGAATTCTCATCTGAGTGTAGAAGTGCAACTGAAGCACAAAGCGAATCTGATGGCGCAAGATGTTTCTTATGCGTTTAAAAAAAATGTTCCTGTGTGAAAAACACAACATTATGCGTTAACGCGACCCCTAAGTTTAAGTTTCTAGTTATCTAAGTAAGTGGCTGAATTAATAAGGTGACGGGGCATCATGTCGCGTTTTCGTCAATGTTTAAGAAGTCAAAGCCATTTAGATGAGTTATTTGTACAGCTGCCACTATCTTGAACTCCTTGCATCTTTTTGCTGTTCTCGGCCAGTCTTCTCCTTCTTCTCTGAGCAGAGCAAGCAGGCCTGTTGCCCTAGCAACTCCAGACTCCACAGAGACACAGTGTGTACACATGCTGCTCCAGACCCAGTACTGTTCTTCCTTCAGATAAGCATGCGTCAAAACTTTGTTCATTTGCACAATGTCTCTCGTTCACATGTCCAAACTCAGCAAAAATTTTATTCGGTAGCTCCTTTAACTTTATGAGCTGGATTGCCTGTCTTTGCAATTTGTTTTATTTTCGTTTGCGCTTGTTAGCATATTTAGCTAACAGCCTCCATGGAAATGTGCGATGACTTGTGCTAAACCGGTAGTACCGTATATCTCATGATGAAAGAAGGACAGTATGACGAGATGAAAATCTGGATACCGCCCAACTCTAGCTCACACATCTCCCCTCACTCGAGCCACTGGCGTTCTCCCTCTCCAGAGTCTTGCCGCGCTCCACCATTAGTCTTATTTACTTTTAATGTGACAGAGACAGAGAACGCCACACACCAGCCCTTTATTAGAAACCTGTGGCCTTGAGAAATTTAGGGCCATGAATCATTCTCAACACCTCAACAGTGGGGGGACGCAGCGCTTTTCGTTGCCGCAGAGCCCCACCCCCCCCCCCCCCCCCCCCCCCTCCCTCCCTAGTCCTCATCCACCACATAATTCACTTTAATGTGTCACCTCAGAGTCAACAAATGTAAGAGTTTAATTGGAAAGCGTTAACGGGAGAGGCGGGATACTTTATTGTCAGAGACTGCCTTGGAGAGAGGGCCCATAATGGAATGTCAGGAAGCCAGAGCCCTGAGCCACATATGAAGAAACCTCGCTGATGTACTGCTAATGCTAATGCTCTCCACTAGCCCAGGCAGGAAGGCAGGCACCTCTCCAAGCCTTGATGGATGCTAATATTTGGCTTGAATAATTTTGCCAACCTCATCCCGCACAACTCCATTATTTATTGCGACAGTCCAGGAGGAATGGAGAAAAGCAGTGGTCCAAACAATAACCCTTGGATTATGGGCCAGGTTGGCTGTGGAGAATAGACTTGGGGATGCAGGTAGAGGACCAACTTTACTACCATAGCAGCTTCGTAGCGGTAGAAAGAGATAATGAGCGAATGATAGAAAACATGTTGGTTATTGATTAAGTGCCACTTTACGACTCTGACATCTATGTTGAATGTTACTCTCTACACTAATGACATTCTGTTTTTTAACTCCTTTATGTAAAGTACTAGCTACACTGGTATGTTCTGATTATTCACTAGGAAATAATGAATTGCATATTTGAACATACAAATTCAAATCAGTTATTTTTGTATAATCATTGTGTAGTTGAATATGATTCTCCACTGTGGAATATGGAGACAATGTTTGCTTTGCCACAATGAACTCAGATGACAAAGTCTCAGCTCCAAGGAAAAGGTCACAGTTTAGAAGATCCTCACATTTGGAACGGAACACTGGCAACTGGTTTGGATGTTTCACACTTCAACTGAAAATCATGTGTTGGGTTGAACAATATTCCAAGATAGAATTGAAACAATACATGCTTTGCTGACCAAATGTAGGCCTGATGAGTACTGAAGGCATCCTTGAAAATCTATCAGCAAGAAATGCTTGTCACGTTCGTGAAAACGGTGAACTCCGTCTTCCAGTATGGGTGTTGCACCCTGTGTTGCCCCGAATGTTTGTTATCATGCCAACGTATACATCCACCGGGCACAGACGTCAGTTAAGCATCTAGTTTAGATTTTTGGTTGAAATGATGTGGAAACAATATGGATTCAAACAGTTTTTGCCCTGTGGGACATAAACAAATACCATTCTCCATTAAAATGGCTTGTTAGGGGACAAATGTACAGCAGTTGCCATCCCTAAAGACATTTTCCTCAGATTTCCTCAGAACCAGTTGTCTGATCAGGGGTCTTGACAGCCCATTGTCCAAGGTATCGCTTGAGCAGAGAGCTCTCTCAACCAGCTAAGAAAAGCTGTCTGATTGCACACCAGTGGTCATCTTTGGCAGACCTGACACTTGTAAAATGGAAGCGTCAAAAGACCAAGCTTGATGCACCCCACTGCGGAAGGACACTGAGGGGCCATCTTTGATGGACAAGTAAACGAGTGATCCAAGACTGTGGCTACATTGCAAGCAGATTGAACCGGTAGGATTTCGGGTTTCAAACAGTTTTGAACTCCTTATTACATGAGGCGGTTTTCCAGAGCTGAGGGTGAGTTATATCAGCCAGTAAACTATTTAACATTTACATATCCCTGGGCTCATTAAGCCACTGTCTCCCATCACTAGTTCTCATGCCCTCTTATGTGTCCTTCCTTCGCTATGAAGCAGGCAACGTCTACGGTTAAAGGAACAGTCGAGACAGCTACTCCAGTCAGTTATGTGATAGTAGTCTCATCCATCTGCCACTGTCAGAAGGAGAAAGAGGGAAAGCTCCTTAGTCCTATATTAGCGTCAACAAACTCTCCAGCGTCTCAGCTGCAGGAACCGGGCTCAAAAAAGTTGGACAGTAACTTAATTAGTGAGTTATCAAATTATAGTCTAAGGCGATTGATATTCTGCCCTGCAGCTAATGCAATTATATTTTGCATTTAATTTATTATTTTCCCTTCCCCCAGTGAATTTCACTCGGCCCTAGTTTAAATTATTTTCACCAAGTGACCATCTCATCTCTTCTCAGATGATAATGTGGCTTTATAGATTTTTTTTCAACACACTTTTTTTTCACTGATCTCACGCTGTAATCCCAGTCCAATTATTTCCCATCAATCTACAGCAAGGCACCCTCAGCCCAAGCCTACAGGGTTTCATTATTGTGGATTCGCTCACAGGAGGATTTCTAATGCATTGTTTCATCCGTGGTGAACACACACACAAACAGGAAATAGTTTGGGTGAGACTTGTCAGTCTTAATGATTTCTGATGCATTGTTGTACACGAAGCCTGTCATTGTGCTCAGGCATGCTGCAAAGATCTGACTTTACCTTGAGTAATGTAGAAGTCGATAGATGTTTTCAAAGTTGCATGGTAATCTCCTACAACTGACAACAAAAGTGAACATCTGCTCAAGTTGCTTGCCAAACATCACATCAACTGGAATAATGCATTGATTAAAATAACCAAATTCCTGTGATCTATTGTTATTACAATCAACAGTTTAAACAGGATGTACTATCTTAATTTGAACAGTTTCGCACAGCAGGACAATAATCCTGCAGCAACAGGAAATGTGAATTATTATTTTTTATTATAATGAATGGACATTTTTGTAGAGATTAAATCTTTTGTTGGGCAAATAAAGTCTGACATTTCTAATTGGAAATTAAACTTCAGAATACTTTGTAAACCTTGAATACACTACAGGTTTGCATGTCCTGCCGCGCAGGAAAATTCTCTGCGGCAGCAGAGTGATCAAATTAAGATAGTACATCTGTAGGCAGGATAGACCATTAACCTGCCAGGGTTGTCCCCTTTTTCCAATCGAACAAGGTATTTTCTATTTATAGGGCCTAGTATCTATAATGTATTTCTATGTAACCAATTAAGATGTGTTCCCAACATTTCTTCATCCTTACCATAATTAATGTTTCAGTGCATGAAATGTGTGATGTTGACTACCTTGCTCAGGGCCTTCTCATGGCTCAGGGCGTTTAACATCACCCTCAGTCTGTGTAGAGGGATAGACCGACCATAGCCTTGAGCTGTAGTTCAGCTCTAGGGGGTGAGGTGTCTAGATCAATCCAGGTCTGCACATGGCCCTCATCGGGGTCGGTAGAATCTGTAAACATCTGTTTTTCAGGGATACAGTATCTGCAATCTAGCTTCCTTTTCCCTTTGAAACCAGATGTGGGGACCACACTCAGGCCTTTATTTTACTCTTGCTACGTTAGGTTAGCACATGGCTGTCCTCACTGACTTTGTTCTTTATCATTGAGATTTCATATCTCTTCAAGAAATGCTTCATACATGTATGCAACCCTTTCACCACACACAAACTTGTAGTTTTCGCCAAGTTTATTTAGCAGTGCTATAAGGCTATGAGCATGTCGACACAGGTCCTTTCCATCTTAATATCTCACTGTGGGCAGAGATTGGACTTTCTGAAGCGACCTGCAGAACATGTTTATCCAGATCTCTATATATCACATTGATGGGAATTAAATGTCACTCCTCCGATCGCCTGTCTCTCCTTTAATTGGTGTGTGATATTCCTCAGTTGTCATTTCTCCAGAATGAGGATGCCATTTTGCGATGTTCCTGTAGGGGGAGGGTAGCGCGTCACTCAGGTTGACGGGTCTGTAATGCATTTCTCGCCAAAGGCTGCCTGTCATTTAGGGGTATGGGGTTTTGGAGGGTATGGGGGGGGGGGGGTATGGGACAATTCATTTACCCAAGCCATCCATCAAGAGAAATATGTCTTGAACTCTTGGTTTGGGGGCAGCTGGTTGCCTGGACGGACCTAAATGGATTGTCTGCTGTAGCATGAGGAGTCCAAACTTCAAAGTACTACACTATGCATCTTTCTTTCCTAAACATACCGATTCCTAAACATTCGTATTGATGTGGTGAAATAAATGGATGTTTGTCCAAAAAGAAGCCAACACACATTGTTTTTATGTCTATGCGGTTGCTGCCACAATCATTTAACAATTGCATTATGTGGATATGGAGTGTGAATCCAATTTAAACAGAACTAAATGTGTCCTCCTTCCAGCGAACCCTTTCCTGATGCCCCCTCTTTGACGAGCAGACTGTTAAATAGTCATTTAAGCTCTACTTAAATTATCAAGCAATTTTATGCGGTGCAAATGGACTCAGAGACCTTTTTTCCAGCATGCCTTGTCCATATTTGTATTATTTGTTCCAACATGATCAAAATGCATCCTGAATTAAAGAGCATTCTTGGCAAGTTCATCTACATAATGTTATTTATTAGAAACCCACTCTGGCTTCAAGGACTAGGCTCGGATATCATTTGTGCTCATTGTACATCATATACTAATCAATCTCACAGCAAGAAAAGTGGAAATGCCAAGGACGGCTCTAAATAAAAGGTGGGAGACAACACATGCATATCGATTAAGGAAGCTTGTTTTGCCATTCAACTTCCTGCCATGGTGCTATGGGCACAGCCAGGCAGAAACCTTCCCGACAGCTGGGAATGTACTCTGGTGCTATCAGTCATAGTTCTGACCGCCAGTCCAGAAAGAGAACACAGTCATTGCCTGTCAAATCTCCTCTCCTCCCTTTCCCCTGAGTGACTTCCCAGGTGGCCATCCACTTTTCTTTGGCAAATCAAAAGGTGCAACCGTCCCGCTGCTTCCTCAAACAATCACCTGTACCACAGTGAAGTGTCCCTTCTTACAGGGGGCAACCTATTTTATACTTGGCAGTAAATCTTGAAGTGCCACCATTTCCGGTAGTTTTTGAAAAGCAAGGTAGGCTAGAGCACGAATGGGTAACTGGCGGCTGGCCTGCCCCCCTTTATTAAAGAACTCAGTCGGGGTCGCAACTTCCTGTTGAGAGTTAGAATAGTATAATACACAAGGTGCCATTTTGAAATTTTGGACTTGACGAACATAGCTGTTCGATAAATGATGATACATTGGACAAAATAATTTCAAGAACATTTCTGTTTACATATTTCTGTTCCCTGCCTCGCCATGCAATATGCAAGTCACAGCTATTTAATGTTAACACAGTTCCACTTGAGGCAATGTAAGCCAAAGCGTTCAGTCATGAAATGCCTTAACCAAACACACATCCTGTTCAACCATGTATATTTCATCACTAATCTAGAAATAATGTTAACTTCTTAATTAACCATGTGTCACATTTATGGCTATTGAATAATGAATGAGTAGATCATGCACATTTCCACAAACTGAACTGCCTATTTGTTCTTAGCTTAGTCAAAGCTGCAGGGCAATCCTGCTCAGTGACAGTGACATATTGTAACTACAATTAGACAGTGAGAGTCCTCCTCTCCTTCCTCTCCATCAGCTTAACAGAATGAACCGGTGGCATAAACTGCAGGGATTTAAATGCAACTCTCAATGGCCGTCAGCTATTTCATGTGAGACCATTAGACAGGGATGAGGGGATGGGGGTGGGGGTGGGGGGGGGGTTCACGAACGGCTTGTGATTTTGCAGATCAAGGACTCTAGGACACTGCCAGTTTACTGAATATGCTGCCAATGCGCACACCCCTATTTAAATCTCACATGTGAAGAGGGATTTCTGAGCAAGCTGCTCGGTCCCCCACCGTTCCTCAGCAAAAAAAAAAAAGCAGTCTTTCTTCTTTCTTTTTTGTACCATTTATATCATTTTGCAAACTAAGACCATGAAAAGCTGTTTCTTTGGAAATGGCTTTTGAATTGAATGTTGACAGTATTCCTCCATTATGATCATGTGCAACGGGCACTGCCAAGGGAGTTAAGTATACTCTCTTGGGACTGTGGGTAGTGTGCTCACCTTGGGATGTACCTACTCCTGCTGGTGGTTGCATTGGCTAGGAGAAAACACAATTTATCTGTACCCTGCCAAAAACAAAAACAATATTTTTCTAGTGATTAGACCAAACATTTCGAGTGAGTATGTTCCCTTCCGGTTGAGGCTGAGGTCCAAATATGGACACCGTCCCCCAGGGCTTTGATCCCTACTAAATAACATATCATAATGCAGTCCATTATGATCGTTAGTCAGAGCACATAGTGTAGCGGTAACGATCCATCAATGGAAATGACAATGTTGCTAAAAAAGGCTTAGTGTTAATGCAAATGTGTGCTTCAGTTATTTTCATAATGGCTAATCTCAGTGTGGCTACATGTAAAATCTCTGAGAAGATGAACAGAATTGTGATTTTCTTCTAACAATGTTAAAGTCATTACTGCATAGCGGTCTTTTTATTGCTGCGCAATTGATGATTGTTGACCTGAACATTTTTTGATGGTGCTAAAAATGTAAATGATTTCAGTGCCACCCAAACATTTGACCTACCAAAACAGATACAAAAGGCCCACAAGGCTCTTGTTCAAAGAGAGGTGCAAATCACAGACGTGGGTTGGTGGAACTGGGTGCATTTTCAATGACTCATTTGATATTGTCCTCTTGGTAATCATGCTTTTGTCCGTGTTTCTCTAGCCTGCCTCTATTGCTGCACTGCATCACATCCCTCCCCATTGCACAGAAACACATTGCCATGGCAACTTAGGCTGAGGAGATTTACAAGTAGAATTGCTGTGGTCTAGAAAACACCAACAACATTAAACAATGTAAATGTAAACACACACACTGTATAGCCTGAAAACATGGTTAAAACTATGATTTTTGGTGGGCCACACAAGCTAACAGAACGGGACTGGCGAGTGCTGAAGCACGTAACGCGTAAAAATCGTCTGTCCTCGGTTGCAACACTCACTACCAAGTTCTAAGCTACCTCAGGAAGCAACATCAGCAAAATAACTGTTCTTCAGGAGCTTCAAGAAATTGGTTTTTATGGTTGAGCAGCCGCACACAAGCCTAAGCTCACCATGCGTAATGCCAAGCGTCGGCTGGAGTGGTGTAAAGCTTGCCTCCACTAGAGCAGTGAAAATGCGTTCTCTGGAGTGATGAATCAGATTCACCATCCGGCAGTCTGATGGATGTATCTGGGTTTGGCGGATGCCAGGAGTACGCTACCTGCCCCAATGCATTGTGCCAACTGTAAAGCTTGGTGGAGGAGGAAGAATGGTCTGGGGCTTTTTCATGGTTCAGGCTAGGCTGTTAAAAGATTCTAGCTTCAAGTATCTTTGCTCAATTCGCTAATGGAGTGGGCTTTCTCACCTGACCATCCGTAATGTAGGCTACATGAATCAGCTAGTTAGTTAGGCTATGGAATCAAACCAAGCTTACTAGTCTTTACTTGATTTGAATTTGTTCTGCTACTGACAAACAGTTGAACTGCAGTTGTCCCCTTCCTGTCCCAAAGTAACCTAGGTATTCCTTTCAAACCGCTCAGTGCTGGTGGAGAGATTGTGCATACATGCTCGCAGTGACAGAAGGGAAGCCAACAAGTGCTCTGCATATATGGGAACTCCCTCAAGACTGTTGGAAAATCATTCCAGGTGAAGTTCGTTGAGAGAATGCCAAGAGTGTGCAAAGCTGTCCTCAAGGCAAAGGGTGTTTTTTTTAAGAATCTCAAACATGTTTTGATTTGTTTAACACTTTTTTGGTTATTACATGATGTCTTCACTATTTTTCTACAATGTAGAAAATAGCAAAAAGAAATGAAAACCCTTGAATGAGTAGTTGTTCTAAAACTTTTTACTGGTAGTGTATTAATATTTATATATCTTGATTAGATAAGTACTTAACACCCTGAGTCAATACATGTTAGAATCACCTTTGGCAGTGATTACAGCTGTGATTCTTTCTGGGTAAATAGATAAGTGTCACGTTTGTCGTATACATAATGAGCGGACCAAGGCGCAGCGTGAGTAGAGTTCCACATATTTATTAAAGAGAACCTTCAAAAAACAACAAAGAATAAACTAACGTGCAGTTCGTAGCGCACATAGCACTAAACCAAAACAAAACAATATCCCACAAACGCAGGTGGGAAAAGAACCACACTAAGTATGATCCCCAATTAGAGGCAATGATCATAATCTGCCTCCAATTGGGAACATACTCACACCAACATAGAAATTCAAGACTAGAACACCCCCTAGTCACGCTCTGACCTATTGCACCATAGAGAACCCCAAGAGCTTTCCCGGCAGAATTGTGCAACATTTGCCCATTATTCTTTTCCAAATTCTTCAATCTCTGTCAAATTGATTGTTGATCACTGCTAGACAACCATTTTCAAGTCTTGCCATAGAGTTTCAAGCAGAATTAAGTCAAACTGTAACTCGGCCACCCAGGAACATTCACTGTCTTCTTGGCAAGCAACTCCAGTGTAGATTTAGCCTTGTGTTTTAGGTTATTGCCGTGCTGAAAGGTGAATTAATATCCCAGTGCCTGGTGGAAAGCAGACTGAACCAGGTGTTTAGCTCCATTCCATTTGTTTTTTAACCTGAAAAACTCCCCAGTCCTTAACTATTATAAGCTTACCCATAACATTATGCAGCCACCACTATGCTTGAAAATATGGAGAGTGGTACTCAGTAATGTGTTGTATTGGTTTTGCCCCAAACATAACACTTGTATTCAGGACAAAAAGTTTATTGCTTTGCCATATTTTTTGCAGTATTATTTTAGCGCCTTGTTGCAAACAGGATGCATGTTTTGGAATATCTTTATTCTGTACTGGCTTCCTTAATGTTACTCTGTCAATTAATGTAGGTTTGTATTGTGGATTAACTACAATGTTGTTGATCCATCCTCAGTTTTCTCCTATCACAGCCATTAAACTATGTAACTGTTTTACAGTCATCATTTGTTAGGTCTGTTGTTGAATGAGTGAGATCAAAGCGCAGCGTGGAAAGTGTTCATGATAAATTTAATATTGAAACATTGACAAAACAACAAAATACAAACAAACGTAAAGTTCTGCAGGGCTATACAGCAAATGTGCAAAAACAAGATCCCACAAACTAGCGTGGAAAACACCCTGCCTAAGTATGATTCCCAATCAGAGACAACGATAGACAGCTGCCTATGATTAGAAGCCCTACCCGGCCAACAAAGAAATAGAAAACTAGAATGCCCACCCAAATCACACCCTGACCTAACCAAATAGAGAAATAAACAGGCTCTCTAAGGCAAGGGCGTGACACCATTGGCCTCATGGTGAAATCCCTGAGCTGTTTCCTTCCTCTCTTGCAACTGAGTTAGGAAGAATGCCTGTATCTTTGTAGTGACTGGGAGGTGCCCTTCTTTGCAAGGCATTGGAAAACATCCCTGGACTTTGTGTTTGAAATTCACTGCTTGACTGAGGGACCTTACAGATAATTGTATGTGTGGGTACAGAGATGAGGTAGTCATTCAATAATCATGTTAACTTCAAAGTGTAAGCCATTAGGGGAAGGGGGTCTACTAAGCTAACATATGGAATTGTTTTAGATGGTCATACCATGGATCGTTTAGCAATTTAATTTGGAATTTTAGTACAGTCAAAAAGTAAATCATAAGGAATATGGTTTTGAAGTGTCTGTCCTATATTCAGGAAATGTGTTCGTTTTTTGGACACATATTTAACCCCTTATATTTGTTGGCACAAAACTACCTTGATACTAACATTCATTTGTAAGGGTTACATTCAGATGAGTCCTGTGACACTTGTGTGGGTCGTAGAGCAAAACGGAGAACACCATTGTGCTCGTGAGAGTGCTCGTTAGTTAAAACCAGTCGAGGCTCCTCAGAGGAGGAAGGGGAGGACCATCCTCAGTGAATTTCATAAAAATAGAAATAGTGAAAATATTTTTTTTAGATAAATCTATACTAAATATATTCACGTCATTAAAATACACTGCAATGAAGGTCTACAGTAGCCTCAGCAGCGCTCTGTAGGTCAGCACCATGGTGTTGCCAAAGGACAGGTATCTTCAGTCCTCCTCTGGGTACAATGACTTCAATACAAAACCTAGGAGGCTCATGGTTCTCACCCCCTTCCATAGACTTACACAGTAATTATGACAACTTCCGGAGGACGTCCTCCAACCTATCACAGCTCTTGCAGCATGAACTCACATGTTGTCCACCCAATCACTCCAGTATTAATGCTAAATTGTAAGTATTTTTGCCGCTAGGGTCTATTTATTGCCTACCTCCCTACTCATATACATTTGCACACACTGTACATTGATTTTTCTATTTTTCTTTTCTTTTTGTGTTATTGACTGTACGTTTGTTTATGTGTAACTCTGTGTTGTTGTTTTTGTCGCACTGCATGCTTTATCTTGGCCAGGTCGCAGTTGTACATGAGAACTTGTTCTCAACTGGCCTACCTGGTTAAATAAAGGTTAAATAAATAAATAAATAAATAAAATAATAATAAAGTATCAGTGAATAAATCTGATACTGAAAGCATAAGCTACAGCTAGCTAGCACTGCAGTGCATAAAATGTGGTGAGTAGTTGACTCAAAGAGAGAGAAAAACAATAGTTTAACAGTTTTGAACAAATTAATTTCTTCCAAAATTAAGGAGAAGCAAGAGAGAGAGAGAGAGCTAGCTATATTTGGTTGTATTTTTTTTTTAAATGTCACCTTCACTTAGCTAGATGAATGCAGATAGCTAGTTTAGCCTACTCAAACACCCGGCTCAAACGGAGATGGATGCTATGTTAGCTAGCTGGCTACAGCTATCCAACACTGGATCTCTTCCAAATCAAGGTAAACTTTTGGTTTAATTAATTTATTACCACCTGGGCCTGCTGGTGTAACTGCTAAACTACTTTCTGACTGTACACTGTACTGCATGATTGTAGCGGTTTTACTAACATGTTAGTTCTAGTACCTATGTTGACTAGGAGTTGTCAATGATGTAGGCTGTGTGTAGTGATTAGCAGTCATGATATGAAGTTTTGGCTTGTAAAGTGACCAGGCAGCTAATGTGTTGTGCACTGACGTCCACAAACGAAGGGAAAAGGTGAGAGGAGGAGAGCACGTAGATAGTTGCGAGAAGGAATTATATATATAGTACAATGAGCAAAGTGATGATGCTGTTTTTATATAGCTGCTATGAAAGTGAACTGTGTTTAAGTCTGATCGGGGTGCATACATACCGCCAACTCTGTTGTAAAACGTTTATTAAACGGAAGCAAACTGCGCAAGGTGGTATTGAATGTGTCACTGTCTGTCGCCTTGATTAAAAATGATCTCGACCTGTGCATCTACGTTCTAAACTTTCATTCATAGGCTAGGTTGTAGCAAACTTCATGATGCGTACAGGGAATATTGGAGTATCATGTAGTAGCCTAAACCTATCAATGTTACATTGAGCTGGGTGAATGGAATCTGAATGACAGTCATCCAATATGCTGTAGTAGAAATAAGGCCATGCTCATCTTAAACGGCACCGACCACCACGGGTTCAAACGGTTCGGAAGCGACAGACAGCAGTTGGCAGATCAGCGTTACCGACTTCAGACGAGTCAGTCCCGTGAGTCCCCAGGCCAAATCGTTTGAATGCTACAGACATTTTCGTAAGAAGACTGATTTTCGTGATGTCTGATGGTCTGAGAAACATCGCTGTAGCTTGGCCACGTTTCACCACAGATGCGGAAGGCCGACATAAGGCGGATGCGTGAAATTGAAACGCAGCCCATGTAAAAATATATCTAGCTTTAACTAATGGATTTTGATGCCGATTTCTTGATTGTCTTACTTAGATTGACGCACAGATGCGTCAAAAGAGTCTTAAGGATTTGAAACACAATTGCACACAAAGCGAGTCCATTTTTACTCCCGAAGTTATTTAGGTTTGCCATAACAAAGGGGTTAAATACTTATTGACTCAAGACATTTCAGCTTTTCATTATTTATTAATTTGTTAACATTTCGAAAAACATGAACCCACTTTGACATTATGGGATATTGTGTGTAGGCCAGTGACAAAAACATGAACCCACTTTGACATTATGGGGTATTGTGTGTAGGCCGGTGACAAAAACATGAATCCACTTTGACATTATGGGGTATTGTGTGTAGGCCAGTGACAAAAACATGAACCCACTTTGACATTATGGGCTATTGTGTGTAGGCCAGTGACAAAAACATGAACCCACTTTGACATTATGGGGTATTGTGTGTAGGCCAGTGACAAAAACATGAACCCACTTTGACATTATGGGGTATTGTGTGTAGGCCAGTGACAAAAACGTGAATCCACTTTGGCATTATGGGGTATTGTGTGTAGGCCAGTGACAAAACAGACTGTAAGGCAACAAATTGTGGAAAAATTCAAAGGGTGTGTTTACTTTCTGAAGGCCCTGGAACTTAGTCATTGTCTTTATCATTTAAAACTCCATTGAGTGTTCAACATTATTTCTCCCATAACTGACAAGCTTTTGATCAGTTAGCTGTCACTCCCTTGTGTCCCATTTGAGCCAATATGCGTACAGAATAACTGAAGCGCGTGCTAATGTTCTCAAATCAATGACCTCAACTACTCCCCTGCAGGGTAAAAAAAAAGGATGCCAAGGCTTTACCAAAAAACACACATATGCCTTGTTAATGGTCTTGCCAAGATCCCACTGGCCACAGAGGTCAATTCAAAGTCTATTCCACATTGATTCAACGTAATTTCATTGAAATGACATGGAAACAACGTTGATTCAACTTGTGTGTACCCTCTGGGGGGACAAGGGGATATGGTGTTCCATCTTGAGGGATGTCTTTTTCCTTTGATTTCTTATTGAGGCCCTGTAATAAAGGGACATTTGTCTTGAAGTGGAAGAAAGGAGGGTAGATGCTAGAGACCTCTCAGACTGACAGATGCGGTGTGTTGTCATCACCTTGCTCTCAATCAGTCTCACATAATGGCCTAACTTCCCATAGCCGGCGGTGTGCGGTTGGTGCAGTGATTAAGAACTCCTCTCGACCAATCGCAGGCAGCCCAGGATATCGCTATGTCATCCTTTGAAGGCCAGTGGCCTGCTGATGATAACAGTGGCTGATAGATCTGGATCTCTGAGCAAAAGTCTGCAGGCGGGCGGACTGCTACACATTCTCCACATGTTTGCTTTGGAGCATGAGCGTGAATTTGAATGAACCTAACGAAAAGGCCAGCATAATCTTACTCTCAGAAGAAAATGAGACTATGGAGAGATGAGAGAGCTAGAGATAGATATATATAATTTGATCACTCTTTTGTTGCTGAGAACTTTCCTGAACCGCAGGAAATACAGATGAGCTTCGTGATTTATAAGTACTGCAACACTGCTGTGTATTTCACGATCAACAGTTTCCCGTGTGTGTCAAGAATGGACATCCAGCCAACTCTGGGAAGCATTGGAGTCAACATGGACCAGCATCCTGTGGAACGCATTCGACAACTTGTAAAGTCCATGCCCCAACGAATTGAGGCAAAAGGCTGGGGGGGGGGGGGGGGGGTGCAACTCAATATTAGGAAGGTGTCCTTAATGTTTTGTACACTCAGTGTTGGTGAAATTAAGATCCTACATATGTAGATAGAAAGATATACATATTTAATTAAATATTTCACAAGCTCACAGACAAACAACAATCAGAAGAGAGACCATGCAGGAGAGGTGTGTTTCAGTATTTTATTAAATTGCAGAGTCAGTTTTATCTCAAAATATCTGTTCACAGTCCCTCAACTGGAATATTGAAAGGCACAGTGCCACGTTACAAAATAACAATTCTTCCTAATCGTTCTACTGGATTACCGTGGTGGACGTTGTGAGGAACAAGTGCCTCAGTGCACTCATAAAAGTGGCGGGAAACATAACTAAGTGCTAACATAGCTAAATGCTAACAACAACCAAATTGTGTCCTAAATCTACATTTTCCCATCCTCATAACTCATGTGAGCTGTGCACGTGACTCATCCACTAGAGCTAAGGTAATACTGTGGTGAGGAGCTGTGAGTTCAGTGTAGAGTAACAGCACACATTGGTAACACCACACCTCGGGCAGGTGAGACAAAAGGAGCCTGAGGGGTCTTTCATCACGCTCTCCCTCTTTTTCCAAAGAGGATATTCTTCATGCCCTCTAATTTAGGAACTGCGGCTACCAGCAGAGCTAAGGTTACTGCTACAGTACTAACTGCTACAGTACTAACACTATTTTGGTAAAATCTTGAAATATATGTGAAAGTAAGGCATAATAGCACACCTAAAGACTGACTAGAATGTATTTTTGCTTTTGAATGTAAATATGTTGAACGTTCAGTTTACTATCAATTCTGAAATGGCCCGGAAGTGTGTGAAATGCCAATGTTTATTTAGCATTTTGTAATGTGTTTATATTGAACA
This sequence comes from Oncorhynchus mykiss, assembly GCF_013265735.2. Taxonomy (NCBI): domain Eukaryota; kingdom Metazoa; phylum Chordata; class Actinopteri; order Salmoniformes; family Salmonidae; genus Oncorhynchus; species Oncorhynchus mykiss. Next base: position 22,529,209 of record NC_048579.1, read on the forward strand.
GAGCATTCTGTGAGGCACCTTCTGTGAAGGTGTGAGGAGCCACTCTAATCATACATAATAATATATCTCTATGTATTCGTGCACAGGACTTGTCATTAATGCAATTGCAGTAATTTTGCGTTTGTCAGTTTCCGACTGGCAGCACATCATTAAAACTAGATTTGAATCCAGGGCTGCGTGAGAGTGCATCTTTCTCAGAATAATGCTATGGTGTGCGCTCTCAATAATGGCTTTGGTTCAATCAAAACAAACAATATGCTAACCACACATTATTCATTCACTGCTCCACTCACATGTCAAGATATTGTGAGAGTTGAAGCCCAAACAACTTATTTATCCTTAAGAAAATAAAAAACGTTATTCTCCACACGTATTATAAATCATAGCACAAGCAGTGTTGCTATATAACAGGGTTGTCAAACACATTCCACAGAGGGCCTAGTGTCTGCTAGTTTTGGTTTTTCCTTTCAATTAAGACCAACTGTAGACAACCAGGTGAGGGGAGTTCCTTACTAATCAGTGGCCTTAATTCATCAATCAAGTACAAGAGAGGAGCGAAAACCGGGCAGACACTCGGCCCTCCGGCAGTGAAAGATTTTGACAAGTGCTATATATCAACAGTGTTGATTACATAATGTGAATTTACTTATTAGAGTAAAAATGGTTGGACTTACAGTACCAGGCAAACGTTTGCACACACCTACTCATTCAAGGGTTTTTCTTTATTTTTGCTATTTTAAACATTGTAGAATAATAGTGAAGACATCATCAATATGAAATAACACTTTTGGAATGATGTAATCGTGTAATGTAAACAATCAAAATATATTTTATATTTGAGATTCTTCAAAGTAGCCACCCTTTTCCTTGATGACAGCTTTGCACACTATTGGCATTCTCTCAACCAGCTTCACCTGGAATGCTTTTCCAACAGTCTTGAAGGAGTTCCCACGTGTGCTGAGCAGTTGTTGGCTGCTTTTCCTTCACTCTGCGGTCAAACTCATCCCAAACCATCTCAATTGGGTTGAGACTGGGTGATTGTGGAGACCAGGTAATCTGACGCAGCACTCCATCACTCTCCTCCTTGGTCAAATAGCCACACTTTTTACTGGTACTGTATTTCAAAACACTGCTCTGTTTCTGTCATGTATCCTTATACTGTATATACACTGCTCAAAAAAATAAAGGGAACACTAGAATAATACATCCTAGATCTGAATGAATTAAATATTCTTATTAAATACTTTTTTCTTTACATAGTTGAATGTGCTGACAACAAAATCACACAAAAATTATCAATGGAAATCAAGTTTATCAACCCATGGAGGTCTGGATTTGGAGTCACACTCAAATTTAAAGTGGAAAACCACACTACAGGCTGATCCAACTTTGATGTAATGTCCTTAAAACAAGTCAAAATGAGGCTCAGTAGTGTGTGTGGCCTCCACGTGCCTGTATGACTTCCCTACAATGCCTGGGCATGCTCCTGAAAAGGTGGCGGATGGTCTCCTGAGGGATATCCTCCCAGACCTGGACTAAAGAGTCTGGTGCAACGTGGCGTTGGTGGATGGAGCGAGACATGATGTCCCAGATGTGCTCAATTGGATTCAGGTCTGGGGAACAGGCGGGCCAGTCCATAGTATCAATGCCTTCCTCTTGCAGGAACTGCAGACACACTCCAGCCACATGAGGCCTAGCATTGTCTTGCATTAGGAAGAACCCAGGGCCAACCGCACCAGCATATGGTCTCACAAGGGGTCTGAGGATCTCATCTCGGTACCTAATGGCAGTCAGGCTACCTCTGGCGAGCACATGGAGGGCTGTGCGGCCCCCCAAAGAAATGCCACCCCACACCATGACTGACCCACCGCCAAACCGGTCATGCTGGAGGATGTTGCAGGCAGCAGAACGTTCTCCACGGCGTCTCCAGACTCTGTCTGTCACATGTGCTCAGTGTGAACCTGCTTTCATCTGTGAAGAGCACAGGGCGCCAGTGGCGAATTTGCCAATCTTGGTGTTCTCTGGCAAATGCCAAACGTCCTGTACGGTGTTGGGCTGTAAGCACAACCCCCACCTGTGGACGTCGGGCCCTCATACCACCCTCATGGAGTCTGTTTCTGACCGTTTGAGCAGACACATGCACATTTGTGGCCTGCTGGAGGTCATTTTGCAGGGCTCTGGCAGTGCTCCTCCTGCTCCTCCTTGCACAAAGGCGGAGGTAGCGGTCCTGCTGCTGGGTTGTTGCCCTCCTACGGCCTCCTCCATGTCTCCTGATGTACTGGCCTGTCTGCTGGTAGCGCCTCCATGCTCTGGACACTACGCTGACAGATAGAGCAAACCTTCTTGCCACAGCTCGCATTGATGTTTCATCCTGGATGAGCTGCACTACCTGAGCCACTTGTGTGGGTTGTAGACTCCGTCTCATGCTACCACTAGAGTGAAAGCACCGCCAGCATTCAAAAGTGACCAAAACATCAGCCAGGAAGCATAGGAACTGAGAAGTGGTCTGTGGTCACCACCTGCAGGAATCACTCCTTTATTGGGGGTGTCTTGCTAATTGCCTATAATTTCCACCTGTTGTCTATTCCATTTGCACAACAGCATGTGAAATTTATTGTCAATCAGTGTTGCTTCCTAAGTGGACAGTTTGATTTCACAGAAGTGTGATTGACTTGGAGTTACATTGTGTTGTTTAAGTGTTCCCTTTATTTTTTTGAGCAGTGTGTATAATATATATATATATATATATATATATATATATATATATATATTATAATTTGTTTAACATTTTCTCCCCTTTTTCTCCCCAATTTCGTGGTATCCAACTATTAGTAGCTACTATCTTGTCTCATCGCTACATCTCCTGTACGGGCTCGGGAGAGACGAAGGTTGAAAGTCATGCGTCCTCTGATACACAACCCTACCAAGCCGCGCTGCTTCTTAACACAGCACGCATCCAACCCGGAAGCCAGCCACACCAATGTGTCGGAGGAAACACTGTGCACCTGGCAACCTTGGTTAGCGTACACTGCGCCCGGCCCGCCACAGGAGTCGCTGGTGCGCGATGAGACAAGGATATCCCTACTGGCCAAACCCTCCTTAACCCAGACGACGCTATGCCAATTGTGCGTCGCCCCACGGACCTCCCGGTCGCGGCATTCAATTCTTATTCATTTTCTGTTCACTGCAGTTCACTTCCTTTCCTTACTGTACTAACACAGCATAACATTTCTTGAAATCAACACTTTCAATATATTAACTTTTCTATAGTTACGCATGAGAAATGACAGCTTTCTGCAAAACATTAACGTTGCTTTTAATAAAATTCATGGATATGGACATGTCTATATTTGCACTGTTGTAAATACAATTAATTCGGTAAGTACTCAGACCCTTTGACTTGTTCCATATTTTGTTAAGTTACGGCCCTTATCTAAAATTGATTACATTGTTTTTTCCTCCTCATCAATCTACACATTATATCCCATAATGACGAAAAAAGGAGATGTTTTAAAAAATGTCTACAAATGTATATAAAAAAACTCAGGCTTCAAACATAAAGATATAAAACTGTAATTTTTTGTGAAGAATCAACAACAAGTGGGACACAATCATGAAGTGGAACGACATTTATTGGATATTTCAAACTTTTTTAACAAATCAAAAACTGAAAAATTGGGCGTGCAACATTATTCAGCCCCCTTAAGTTAATACTTTGTAGTGCCACCTTTTGCTGCGATTACAGCTGGAAGTCGCTTGGGGTATGTCTCTATCAGTTTTGCACATCGAGAGACTGACATTTTTTCCCATTCCTCCTTGCAAAACAGCTCGAGCTCAGTGAGGTTGGATGGAGAGCATTTGTGAACAGCAGTTTTCAGTTCTTTCCACAGATTCTCGATTGGATTCAGGTCTGGACTTTGACTTGGCCATTCTAACACCTGGATATGTTTATTTTTGAACCATTCCATTGTAGATTTTGCTTTATGTTTTGGATCATTGTCTTGTTGGAAGACAAATCTCCGTCCCAGTCTCAGGTCTTTTGCAGACTCCATCAGGTTTTCTTCCAGAATGGTCCTGTATTTGGCTCCATCCATCTTCAAATCAATTTTAACCATCTTCCCTGTCCCTACTGAAGAAAAGCAGGCCCAAACCATGATGCTGCCACCACCATGTTTGACAGTGGGGATAGTGTGTTCAGGGTGATGAGCTGTGTTGCTTTTACGCCAAACATAACGTTTTGCATTGTTGCCAAAAAGTTCAATTTTGGTTTCATCTGACCAGAGCACCGTCTTCCACATGTTTGGTGTGTCTCCCAGGTGGCTTATGGCAAACTTTAAACGACACTTTTTATGGATATCTTTAAGAAATGGCTTTCTTCTTGCCACTCTTCCATAAAGGCCAGATTTGTGCAATATACGACTGATTGTTGTCCTATGGACAGAGTCTCCCACCTCAGCTGTAGATCTCTGCAGTTCATCCAGAGTGATCATGGGCCTCTTGGCTGCATCTCTGATCAGTCTTCTCCTTGTATGAGCTGAAAGTTTAGAGGGACGGCCAGGTCTTGGTAGATTTGCAGTGGTCTGATACTCCTTCCATTTCAATATTATCGCTTGCACAGTGCTCCTTGGGATGTTTAAAGCTTGGGAAATCTTTTTGTATCCAAATCCGGCTTTAAACTTCTTCACAACAGTATCTCGGACCTGCCTGGTGTGTTCCTTGTTCTTCATGATGCTCTCTGCGCTTTTAACGGACCTCTGAGACTATCACAGTGCAGGTGCATTTATACGGAGACTTGATTACACACAGGTGGATTGTATTTATCATCATTAGTCATTTAGGTCAACATTGGATCATTCAGAGATCCTCACTGAACTTCTGGAGAGAGTTTGCTGCACTGAAAGTAAAGGGGCTGAATAATTTTGCACACCCAATTTTTCAGTTTTTGATTTGTTAAAAAAGTTTGAACTATCCAATAAATGTCGTTCCACTTCATGATTGTGTCCCACTTGTTGTTGATTCTTCACAAAAAAATACAGTTTTATATCTTTATGTTTGAAGCCTGAAATGTGGCAAAAGGTCGCAAAGTTCAAGGGGGCCGAATACTTTCGCAAGGCACTGTAAGTATTCAGACCCTTTACTTTGTTGAAGCACCTTTGGAAGTGATTACAGCCTCACATATTCTTGGGTATGACGCTACAAGTTCGGAACACTTGTATTTGGAGAGTTTCTCAAATTCTTCTCTGCAAATCCTCTCAAGCTCTGTCAGGTTGGATGAGGAGCATTGCTGCACAGCTATTTTCAGGTTTCTCCAGAGATGTTCGATTGGGTTCAAGTTCGGGCTCTGCTGGGCCACTCAAGAACATTCAGAGACTGACTTGACCCGAAGCCACTCCTGTGTTGTCTTGGCTCTGTGCTTAGGGTTATTGTCCTTTTGGAAGGTGAACCTTCAGCCCCAGGCCTGAGTGCTCTGGAGCAGGTTTTCATCAAGGATTTCTCTGTACTTTGCTCCATTCATCTTTCCCTCGATCCTGACTAGTCTCCCATTCCCTGCTGCTGAAAAACATCCCTACAGCATGATGCTGCCACCACTATGCTTCACCTTAGGGATGGTGCCAGGTTTCCTCTAGACGTGATGCTTGGCATTCAGGCCAAAGAGTTCAATCTTGGTTTTATCTGACCAGAGAATCTTGTTTCTCATGGTTGGAGAGTCCTTTAGTTGTCTTTTGGCAAACTCCAAGCAGGCTGTCATGTGCCTTTTACGGAGGAGTGGCTTTCGTCTGCCACTCTACCATTAAGGCCTGATTTATGGAGTGCTTCAGATATGGTTGTCTTTCTGGAAGGTTCTCCCATCTCCATAGAGGACCTCTGGGGCTCTGTCAGAGTGACCATTGGGTTCTTGGCGACCTACCAGACTAAGGCCCTTCTCCCCCAATTGCTCAGCTAGCTCTAGGAAGAGTCTTGGTGGTTCCAAACTTCTTCCATTTAAGAATGGAGGCCACTGTGTTCTTGGGGACCTTCAAGCCTGCAGACATTTTTTGGTACCCTTCCCCAGATCTGTGCCTCAAGAGAATTCTGCCTCGGAGCTCTATGGACAATTGTTTTGATCTCATGGCTTGGTCTTGGTCAACTCTGGGACATTCTCTAGACAGGTGTGTGCCTTTCCAAATCATGTCCAATCAATTGAATTACCACAGGTGGACTCCAATGAAGTTGTAAAAACATCTCATGGATGATCAATGGAAATAGGATGCACCTGAGCTCAATTTTGAGTCTCATAGCAAAGGGTCTGAATGCATATGTTCATTTTTAATCTATTTTAGAGTAAGTCTGTAACATAAAACAACGCGGGAAAGGTATTGGGGTCTAAATACTTTACGAATGTGCTGTACATGAAGTGAATACTTGATTATTTAACACGCATATTTTCCTTTGCAGAAGATGCATTTGTCTGTGCGTCAAACTGAGAAATCAAGCAGATTGTGTTCTCCTCGCCTGTTTCCATTTGCTTTATATTGGAAACAGGAGACCCAGTACACTTTGACCAAGACTACACGACCTGAGTGACAATACAGGCTAGCTTTCAGAAGGAGGAAGACTGGGTATGTTAATGGACCCACACTGCTCTTCTTTTTACACCGAGCTGTCATTTAGCGTTACTCTCTTGCGTAGGTCAAACATGCTTTGTAAAAGAACGTTCCTTTCAACGTTTCACGCCTTCACGCTGTGAGTCATCCTCGGCTGTTACCAATGAAAAGCAATGTAATTGGCTCCAGGTAAATGGGTGCTTTATAAAATTGCTACAGTGAGGTGAGAGACAACCAATTAACTGACTGAGCTGAGCCAGTGTCCTGGTCTGTACTCATTGAAGCTTTATGAGACAACAAACAAAAAGCAAAGAAGAATGATCTGCTCTATGGTTAAGTCATAGCATAGTAGGGATGGGCACGGTTAATCTAATATCCAGATTTTCTGGGGGGTCTATTTTAACAATGAAAAAGCTTTGTCTAAATTAAATGATCCTTGTGACATTTTTACCTACAAGGATATACCATGACATTTGACATTCTTAATTTAATAAAACAACAACATTTTGAATGTAGCTTTTATATTGAGCTAACTTACTGCTGTGTATTTAGCCCTCCAGGCTGCCCTGGTAGGCTCTTTTCCTCATGTTGTGGAAATTCTTACACACACCCGTCAGTTGGGAAATCTCCATCTGTCCATTTTGTCCAATCTTTTGTTTGTTTCTGTACCCCACTACCAAATTTATTTGCCATTATTTTACACGGCCCCCTTGGTTCCCAGTTCGGATCGCCCCTCCTGCTCTTACTATTTCCATTGCCCGTTTTTTAAAGTGTTTGAGAGAGTTAATCTCCTGTTCAGGAAATTAGTCAAGCACACAATTCTCTCAATACCTTGATTTAACTGTCACAAGCACTCCGCATTCACGCTGGAGCTAAACTCCTGTTCAGTAAATAAGTCAAGCACAGGATACTCATACTTTGGTTTAACAAATTGTTCTCATACACTAGTGTTCTATCATACAGGGGTTTAGATATCTACGCTAGTTGTTCTATTTAACAGCATATTCGGAATAGTACTCTTCTTTCATAAGTCCACATACATAATAACATTATACATCAAACTTCACAGATGAGACACGTTATCTTCCTGTAATCACAAAAAAAAACAGTCATGTTACCCTCAGAGATATGTTATCCTCATTACTAACAAGACAAGTCATCTAAACATGTTATCCTTTTCTTAATCGATTCATCTGTGACATGTTATCCTCTACCTACAGATAATGTAGATAACATTATAGATCAGCTCACACAAAACTGGAAAACTCAGCTCACATAACTTTCACTTTGTACTATTCCGAAACACACCGGGGAATCTCCTCATTATCCCATGTGCATCTTCAACGATTCTCTTTTTGTTACTTGCTATGAACCATATGTATCGTCAACATTCTCTTGCCGCTACTTGCTATACATAACACCCCGTATTCAAAAATACCTTGTGTTATTTTGAAGTGGCTGCAGACCACATAGACATTTCTTGTAAATGCATACAGACAGGTGTCAGCGAGGCTTTCCATGGTACCGTTACACCCTCGCTCTAGTCTTCTCATAAAATGAGTGAATAGTCTTCTCTTTATAAAACTATGGGTACCTTTTTATGCATTACTCATTTTAATGTTGTTGTTTTTGATTTTACAAAATATATATACATATTAATTTAAATTGACTTACTGAAATTCAGAAGACATGTCCCTCAGAGGTTCACGGATCAGGTATCTTCCCCGGCAGCTCTCAGTAAAAGTCTGGTCTGGGCGGGTCTACGTCGTCTTTGGTCAGATGAGAATTTCCCTTAATCTTTCCACTAGAGAATGTGGCACTGGTGTCTCCCTCGCAGACCTTCACTCGGATACTCCACAGGTGGAATCACTGATCCTGTTTGTTGATGGCAAATTGTTGTGGAAATTCTAATACAGGACACTCAAAGTCAATATTAAATATTTCACTCTTTATTGTCAGCCAGCTGGAGTGGTCAGTCAAACTTAGATGCATAAGTACCGGTCTGAAGTGAGCTCCCAAAGTGCGTTGCTTAAATAGCAGTATATAAGGCTCTATCTAACCTACATAAACATGATTCATTGGATCAGTTCCTACATGTGACAAGCTCCATCTCCTATCTTAACTTAAAGAACCTATTCTGGGCGTTCTGCCAGATGTCCCTCCTTCATCTCTTGACCAGACACAGGCAGGAACCAAGGATTGTTTTTGACACCAAAGATCAGATGCAAAAATTTAATTTCCTTTCCACCCACTTCAAATAATCTACAATACCTGACACGGTTCAATGCAAAACACTCACCAGAAAACCTTTTTGTAACAGAATCAGTTCTATCATGGCGGAAATCAGATGTATCTTTCATTGTTTCTGTTTGCCAATCTACCGGGGAAAAGCAGCATGTCTGCTGTTTACCTCTGCTAACTTCCTATCTCTGCATATTTATAAAATAGCTTACTGGTGAACACTGATGGGGTATCAGTTCCAATCCTTCAAATCGGCACAGAATAAGTGATGATCCATATCTTTTCCCTCCATCGACTGGAGCTGTTTTCAAACTGATTTGAACCTGAGCAGCCACAGTTCTGTACCTCTACTTTGTGACTAGTGTTTCCACTGGGTTGTCCCGTCACCCTACCATGCCATTGCTGGCTCGTGGATAGTTTGGAGAAAGAGACAGCCCAGAAGTGGTTGGAGTTAAGTAAGGCTGAGGGGAGGGGGGGGTCAGGTCAGTTGGTTGAGCATGGCTGCTGTCAACATAGCCTCCTGCTTTCTGTGTACTTGTGTTGCCCAGTGGGCTGGGGAATTCTGGGCCTGTCGAGAGAGTAAATAACACATTTTTTTAATGTTTTTTTTGAAGATGTGGCAGGCGCGGTACACTGACAGTACACAAGCACAGCACCAAAATAAGCTTGGCAAATTGCCCATTTGAAAGTCAGGAGATAATTGACAATGTATAATTCATCACAACAAGACATGTGAAACAGTAGGGGGGACAACTTGATTTTAATAAAAGATTACTGTACCTAGATTGTCATTGGAGATAGCAACATTTACATTTGAGTTATTTGGCAGACACTCTTATCCAGAGTGACTTATGTAAAAGGTGTGTACCTTAGTAGTCCAGGTAGTCCATTTATCATACATAGACCACAGTCACAGTCGTGTCAAGGACTAAAAATAAAAATAATTTAAAAAACAATTACCAAAAGTAATCAACTATGACACCCGAGATAATATCTGTGATATTGTCAAAGTGGAAGCCCTTCTGTTGTTCAACTCTTCAGTTCAGAGTAAAGTCCTAACAGATTTAGAATAAAATCTATTATTTGATGCTTTGATGTCTCATTTCCATTTTGTCATAGCCGTCTGTAGCCTGCCTCTCCAGTACCACAGTTAGTGATGTTAGCAAGTTTGTTAATACATAGCCTGGTCAAGCACTCGTATTACTTCCCTGTTCAATTTTAAAGCCTTATGCTGTTTGTGCCAGTGGGGTTAGAACTATATTGGAAAGATAGAACAAAGACCAACTTTAATTAGCTAAGCTTAGTGGGTCCCAGTTGGTGTGCCTTTGAGGCAAATCCTTGGCAAAACTCATGTCCACTCTAGTATTCAACTATTTTTAACAGACTACATAGGCTCCATCTTTACTTTGCTAAGTACACTTCTTAGTTTGCATAGTACTCCATGCAAGGGAAAGATTGATTGTGGATTATTGATTGTACATTCATTATAGAGCAGTAGCCTATGTTTCTCCCTGCTTTGGTATTTGCAATAAATATCCCATATGTTTAATTTGCGTCGTATGGATACACGTGTTGCATGTTTGACAGAAATTGGTCAGCCACACACATACATTCACGTTAGGCCCATGCAATTGTGATTATAGTGATTAGCTTGTTTCCGGCCTCAGCGAAGGCAGATGCCTTTCCTTCCCTTGGTATTTCACTATGTGATAGGAAAATGACACAACATGTCAGCTGATAAAGATTAAGTGTGTCTAACAGAAAAATATGCAATTTTAATTTTACATTTTTTTAACGGCATGTCAGGATTCATAGACTATTTAAAAGCTCCAAAAACCATTAAATTCCTTTTTGAACTTTGCTCAGGACAGTAACCTTGACAAGTGCGGTAAGTGGTCAAATCTTGTATGCAGGATGTCACAACAATATTACTGCTCAGCTGCGATTCAAGTCAAGCATGCTAATCTCGTTAGCCACACCGACCTCACTGGGTTAGCTTCGTCTCAGGACATTAAACATGTTGATTTTCAGTCCATTTCCACCTTAGCCAGGCAGAAAATATGCTCCTTGCTGAAATATGACGCCTATTGGTTAGGTGAGCGCTCTGTGAGAAAACGCTTCCGCTCACTCGGTTAGCATTTCTCAGTGTATAAACTCAGTGTGTTATGAGTGTGAATGATCATGTTGCACACTTCGTTTCATGTCTCTACTTCTGTTAGAGCCATGTTATGCAGTTAAGTCATGTTAAGAGGAGTTTAGTTGAAATAACACGTTTTATTACAACAACTAGTACTAACTTTACGTCAATTACTCAGTGTCTACTACTTGGTTGTCATTGGTAACACTTGAACCCTGTCATAAGGATGTTATAATCTAGTAGATGTCCAAATTAGTCATGACAGTTTGTCTGCTTTTGTCGGCAACTGACTTTCTACAGTCATGTCACATCATTGGTAAGCTATCCAATTAGCTGACCTCGCCAATTGTTTCATAATAATGTAGAGTTAGTCATCTGAAGATGACATCAACTGTCATGACTGCTTTTAACATCTGTTCTATCATTATTATGACAAGAGATGTGCTATCCCATTAAATCGTATTGTTACAGCATATGCTTTAAACATACCGGATCCAAAACTCTGATTGTGTTAATGTAAATGAAACAACTCAGACCAGGGATTATTGTAGTGTGGAAAATGTGATTTGAGTGCTTTTCAAAGTTAACTTGAGGAGTTCATTCCAGGGCTCTGGTTTCCACTAATTATGCTCCCATCGACCTGTTGCATATGAACTAAATGACACCACCACCGTACACTCACACAATAAACAGCCATCCAAACTGCATGTCACTTTGAGTGTGGGCAGGAAGGTTTTCTTCACGGGTAGGCAACTGCAGCGTTATGCTAATGAAACATCCAGGGAGAGAGCAGAGCTGAGCTGCAGTCAGAGTTTGTGTGGGCGAAGCTTCTTGCGTGTGTCACTCGCCGCATTCAAATGTCCTCCCTTCCCTCGCTCTCTCTCTCTCTCTCTACACGTCATTTAAATAGATAGTGATGTGTGTTCCAAAACTGGTTCAAATGAATCAGCCGAGGCACCTAGACCCGTTCGGGCAGAAAAAGAAAACAGTTTGAGACAACGAGCTATTACATTTCTAAATACGCTGTTTTGAGACAGACAGTGCTCTAGTCACTTTCTGTATGATGACTAGTCAGTATGCCTCGTCTGTGGTGGCTTCACAAATGTTCTGAATCACAGAATCTCTTAAAGCACCGTCATGTCAAGTAATTTGTGGTTAGGCTTTGTCACTTGACATACATGGAGCTCTGCGTGACATGCCAGTAAAATGGAAGCTTTAAAAGAAGAGAAAATGCAAAGTAATCTGGGTCTCCTTTCATACTGTTATTGCCTAGTGAAGTAGGTACAGTCAGCACATATTCAATAATACATTTGATGGGAAACAAGTGGTCCATATTAGTCAAAGGCAGCAATGTTCTTAAGCTGTATCTAGAGATGCCACAATGTCATGCCGTCTCGAGGTCCAATTCTATTTGATCAGTAAGTTCTATCTAAATGAAAGAATTGAAACTCTGTCTTGAGAAGGAATTGCCGATGTCCAATGCTAGTTGAATTTGAATTCACTGGAAAAAGGGCTTCTTCGTTGGGTAATTACTGCAATGTGGGTATTTATTATGGTCCTAAAGTTATTTTGTTACATTATTTCATAGTCCTGTGAATGTCAACTTTCTCCAAATTTGAAGAGGACCAACAACATCATAGTGTCATAGGATATGCATGCGTCACTCTTCTCAGCATTTAGACCTCGCTTCACGAAACACTGAATTTAAAATTGTTGAAGCACCTTTGGTAGCGATTATAGCCTCAAGTCTTCTTGGGCATGACGCTACAAGCTTGGCACACCTATATTTGGGGAGTTTCTCCCATTCTTTTCTGCTGATCCAAGCTCTGTCAGGTTGGATGGGGAGCGTCGCTGCACAGCTATTTCAGGTCTCTCCAGAGATGTTCGATAGGGTTTATGTCCAGGCTCTGGATGGGCCACTCAAGGACATTCAGAGACTCGTCCCGAAACCACTCCTCCATTGCCTTGGCTGTGTGCTTAGGGTCTTGGCCTGTTGGAAGGTGAACCTTCGCCCCAGTCCTGAGTGCTCTGGAGCAGGTTTTCATCAAGGATATATCTGTACTTTGCTCCTTTCATATTTTCCTCGATCCTGACTCCGTCTCATGCTACCAATAGAGTGAAAGCACCGCCAGCATTCAAAAGTGACCAAAGCATCAGCCAGGAAGCATAGGAACTGAGAAGTCGTCTGTGGTCACCACCTGCAGAACCACTCCTTTATTGGGGGTGTCTTGCTAATTGCCTATCATTTCCACCTGTTGTCTATTCCATTTGCACAACAGTATGTGACATTTATTGTCAATCAGTGTTGTTTCCTAAGTGGACAGTTTGATTTCACAGAAGTGTGATTGACTTGGAGTTACATTGTGTTGTTTAAGTGTTCCCTTATATATATATATATATATATATATATATATATATATATATATATATACACATTTCCAACAAACTGCTTCAACATTATGGGGTATTGTTTATAAATTGATGAGGATTTTTTTTTAAAATAAAAAAATCAATTTTAGAGTAAGGCTGCAATGTAACAAAATGTGGAAAAGGGAAGGGGTCTGAATTATTTCTGAATGCTCTGTGTGTTTTTAGCATTTCTATATCATCAATATAATTTGTGTTATAAAATGTTTTAAGAGGACATGTCATTATCTTCCAAGGAGTGCCAAAAAGTGACTCAAATCCTCCTACAGAGTTACATGCAGGTGAGACACTTTGATTTCTGTATAGCATCAGAGCAGATTGAGGTTTTCAATCTCAAAATTGAAGAGAAAATATAACTTTTTCATCTACCTCTCAGCATAACATCTATGATTTGTCCTCTTTGAATAAACCAATTTTTCTCCTCCTGATTTGCTTTGGGGTCTGTGTTTATTTTTTATTTTTTTTTTAACCTTTATTTAACCAGGCAAGTCAGTTAAGAACAAATTCTTATTTTCAATGACGGCCTGGGAACAGCGGGTTAACTGCCTGTTCAGGGGCAGAACGACAGATTGTCAGCTCGGGGGTTTGAACTCGCAACCTTCCTAGTCCAACGTTTGAACTCGCAACTAGTCCAACGCTCTAACCACTAGGCTACCCTGCCGCCCCATTTTTCAAGAATAACTGCTGGTACATGCGCTCCACACGTGGGCAAGCGGCAGCAGATAGCCTCCAGTAACATAAAGTAATGAACATGCTATTTTGATCTTTGAAATATATATCATTTTTGGAAATATTTTTCAAATTTTTCTAATATTACCCAAGACCTTCATAAACACAACCAAATGATGTTTTTTTCCGATAGCATATATAACATTTTTTTATTCGACTTTTAGAGTGTTGCAGTTAAAATGACTGCTCATTGGCCCAAAGTGAGGTCCCTCGAGGCTCGGCATTTCTAGTGTTATTAATAACCTATTCCTCTCAACATCTTTTGCACCCACTATTTTCTTCATATGGTGTTGCCATGCCAACACTGCTACCCCGCCTCTCATTAATACCGCCTGTGTATCTAACATAGCAGCTCTCTCAATGCAGCTGACACTTACAACTGCTTCATTGCTTTGCTGTGCTTTGTTTTTCATCATTACTGAGTTTTAGTGCGTCGGCCTGATGGATGTCTCTTGTTGGATCTCTCTCTCTCTTCTCTTCCTCTACACCGCGTTGGAAGAAGAGGATGACTTGATTGATTTATTTCCACATCGTCAGCTTCATTTCCAATTATTGTTATTTTTATGACGCTACGACAATGTGGCTCCACCACAAGTTATGAAATAATCGATCCACTCTGGCTCTTGGTTTAATCGTGTCTCTGTAATGTTAATTTATAGACTTTTTTCCCCACTGAAAATAAATGGCTGTTCACTTTTTGTTTATTGGTTGTAAGAATAGGGATCAAGCACATCAGTGTTGTTTTTTTTAAACACGGAAATTCACAGACATTTGCCACAAACCTGTAGTGTTACAATATATTTGCCAGTTCTTACATCCCTCTTTAATATTTTATCATGGCGCAACCTTTCACCCCATAGGCCCATTCCTTAGGAAGACAAATCAGCAAACAGTGATGTACTGTGCTGCAGGTACAGAGTACAGAGCACAGCCAGGGAAACTCTGACTTTGTTGAATGAGAATTTAATGGACGGTCAACTTGGAACAGAAAATGCCCTGTTTCTAGCGCTGGAAGTAAGCTGGAAGCCAGGGAAATCATTGCTCCTAAATCTGTCACAGGTTCTTGACTAATGTTCACCTTTACCTCGTTTATTACACTTGACCCATTGGCTCTGACAAGGTCAATCATCCTCACTGGCCCTCTCTGGCTCGGAATCACACACCAGCCCTTTCAATGAATCCCAAAGAGCTGGGATGACGCTATACGCTATCCTCTCCCTGCACTATGTCTTCCTCTGCACCTGCTGTTAAGTGGAGAGGCTGGGGCCCTCATTCCAAAACAAGACAGCCACTCATCCCTCATCACTTCAAGCCCTGCCCTTTGGGTTAACCTACCCTTTCAATGCCCTCTTGTGTTTCCATTGTATAATTGTCTAATTCAACCCTACTGTTTGTAAACAGGGTCCATTCAATGTGAAGGCTCTACAGATGTAGGATCTTAATTGGATCCCTCTTTTGTTGCTGAGAATTTTCCTGCACAGCAGAACATGCAAACTTGTAGTGTATTTAAGCTTAAAAAGGCTTCTAAAGTTTATAATTTCCACTTTAAAATGTCAGACTTGATTTACCTTAACGAAAAATCAACCCCTACAAAATATTTCCATTAATTACAATCCACATGTAAGTGTTTTCGTCGGGAGAAAGAGAGGAGGACCAAAGCGCAGCGTCGTAAGTGTTCATGATGATTTAATAAAAGAAAGCACTGAACCAATACAATAAACGATGACGTGATTATACAA